>NW_024105382.1:0-9668 GCF_016802725.1 Solenopsis invicta
ACTCGTTCTGGCGATGTAAAATTGTACAAGTAAAAGTATTTTCCGCCTTGGCCTGTGATTATTTCCTCCCAATTAATAGTCTTCATGTGACAGAGAATGTAGTTGTTGTACATGCCCACGCTTCCATTGAGTATATCTATGATGAAATCAAGTGCGGCAAGTTAGATGTTGTCGCAAACGAAATGGCAGGTCATCTTAAATTTCTCGCTTAACAATGTTCAACCGATATTATTATTTTTAAGAGATATTTAATTTATTATTAAAGAATATCAAATTTGTATATTTGTATGCTTTAGATTAATAACATGTTAATTGTTAAAATGTTTGTATACGTCACGTCATTAATTATAAACGTAAATTATAAATATAATCAGTTTACATAAATAACTAAATATTCAAACGTATCATACAGATACATCATTTATCGTTTGAATCTCATTCCAGTCATGTCAACTTGAATAAAGTCTTGGAAGTACTTTATGCCTTATTTTATTTTATCCCTTACATAATACGAATAAAGTAGACAACGTACCTCTAAGGGACGGCATCTCCAGGTTGTGCATTTGACACATTGTAACGAAGAGGGCGAACTCATGGTTGTGAATATGGTAATTATGAAGGAGACGGTCCTTCTCACTGATTTTGATAAAATTTTACATATTTGTTCATTTTGAAACATACATTAAGAATCTGAAAGAAAAAATCGTCGCTCTCAAGCGGGTAAAAAGTTATGAAGTATTAAATAACGACGTTTGTGAGGTTAGGAAATCTGTCACACTGACGGCATAGAGAGACCGAATATATTTTTTAATTATTGCACCTGAAAGTAAATGCTTAAAAGGGGGAGGGGCTTTGCCCCTCCCCCCGCCCCCCCAAATCTAACCCAACCCAACCCGTGTCCCAGTTTTAATTCAAAAATTGTTTTGCGTGGAAGTTGAAAACCCCCCGCCACATGGGTTTTCAACTTCCACGCAAAACAATTTTTGAATTAAAACTGGGACACGGGTTGGGTTGGGTTAGATTTGGGGGGGGCGGGGGGGGGGGCTTCGCCCCTCCCCCTTTTAAGCATTTACTTTCAGGTGCGATAATTAATTTTGCTGTGTGACAGATTTCCTAACCTCACAAACGTCGTTATTTAATACTTTATAACTTTTTATCCCCTTGAGAGCGACGATTTTTTCTTTTAGATTCTTAATGTATGTTTCAAAATGAACAAATATGTAAAATTTTATCAAAATCGGTGAGAAGGACCGTCTCCTTCATAATTACCGTGAATATTGAGCTTAAAAAGGGTCCTGCCACGGATGATCTGTAGGCTCGGGAGGACGATCTTGCGCACGTCCACGTGGCTGATGAGCACGTAACCGGTGACCTCCCGTATATATTGGAGAAAACTGAGGTCAAAGGATTCCTGGAGCCATGTGATCTCCGGGTTGCCGTCGACGTAAGTACAGTTGGTGTGCCGGTTTCGAAGATTCCGGTAGTGATGTTATTTGCTGGACGGCACGGAGAGACGGCCATTTGTACCGATGCTACAAGCAAAATTATTAACATTGTAACATTACGCCCATCCACCGTGCCGCCACTCGAGACCGACCAACCGTCGGACGCACCGCAGCCGAGCACGTGCATCTTACGTAAGACCCACGCTCGTACGATTGGCTTACGTAAGACCACCGCGTGCTACCGCGCGCAACCGACGCGCTACGCGCCGCGTTCCGAAAGCGCTCCCACTCTAGCCGGCCCGTCCGCGCGCGCTGATTGGTGCGTCCAGCCGCGCGGAACAGTATATAAGCCGGCAGTGGGCAACGTACCACAGATCCTTCCGAACATGATGTAAGAAGAAAGGTGAAACAAGTAACCAGATGCGCAGTAGACCATACTCTAGACCAATCAGAACTGGGTCCAAATTTTGAGATTCAACATGGCTACGGCTCCGGTACTGGGACGTATGTATACTTGTATTTATACGTGAATTTGAAATAATTGGTGAATCAAAGAAATTCAAAGCTATTTAAAAAAAGAAGAACGTGAAGGTAAGGTTGAGACTTTGTACATTAATGAAAATTGTGATTTCAAATTTTTTAAACTTGGATTAGAAGAAATTTGGAAAGTTATAAGAATGAGCTTATGTGTATGGCTAAATTGTTATATTTCATGTTTTTAACAACAGTGTTTATTGCAACAGTGATTTGTGTTAAAGATAATAAATTTCAAGTATTTTTACATTTTTATATATTGTTTTTTTAACAACTTCTACATTTTAAGTACGTGTGACTACATACGATTGTTTCGTATTTAAATTGCGCGGATATATTTGGACCCAAATTTCATTGGCGCATCAAATTGAGCCACGCCTCTTACCGCGCATCGAGCCGCCGACGATGCGCGTTGTTTCACCTTGTTTTTTACATCATGCTTCCGAACATCCGATCTCCCCGGATCATCTCCAGCGCTGGGCATACTCGGCGCCTCCTAGCTCGGGGATTCTCGAGCCCCTCCTCGGGAACGGGCATTCTCGTTCCAACCTTCCCGCGATGGGTAAAACCGTCGTCCCCGAGGCCGGGTATGCTCGGCCAATCCGATCCGTTCAGTCGCGCGACGGGCATTCTCGTCGCGCGGGCAATCCAATCCGCTGAGCCGTGTGACGGGCATTCTCGTCATGCGGCTAATCCGGACCGTTCAGCCGGACGACGGGCATTCTCGTGCGTCCGGCTGAATCCGATCCGCGTCCGTTACGCCGTGCGGCGGGCATTCTCACCGCACGGCCTGTCCGTTCCGTTCAGTTGGACGACGGGCTTTCTCGTCGCGCGGGCAATCCAATCCGCTGAGCCGTGTGACGGGCATTCTCGTCATGCGGCCAATCCGGATCGTTCAGCCGGACGACGGGCATTCTCGTGCGTCCGGCTGAATCCGATCCGCGTCCGTTACGCCGTGCGGCGGGCATTCTCACCGCACGGCCTGTCCGTTCCGTTCAGTTGGACGACGGGCATTCTCGTCGTCCGGCTAATCCGACCAGACCGTTCCGAGTGTCCCCGGGCATTCTCGGGGACCGTCCACGCCGGCACCGCTCCTGTGTCCGCCTACCGTACCTCACGAGGTGTTTACCCCGCGAGATGAGACCGAACCGGCCGACACCGTCGACGACCATCGCGCAGCGCGAAATTGCCCGTCGCGCCGCGAGTCGTCGAATCCGAGACCGTAACTGGTCCGCCGCACGGGCCAATCGCAACCCGAACACGGCATTAGAGTTCGCCGCCGCGCGACCACTCTAAATACGGATACCGTACGCTTAGAGTAAGCCGAATCCGTCCGTATATCGCACGACTCACCCGAGTTCGCGTCCGTTTCTATAACCATCCGAGTCCGTCCTCTAGTATTAATTGACACCGCGAATTATATTTTCTTGTCCGTGGAACCGATGAATGCCTGACCGAGCAACCCTGATTGCTACCTCCGAGCGCATAGTGCATGACACGTATCCGTCGGTTTCCAGAGTTGCTAAAGTCCGTTTCTTCTAAGTGTTTAGATATTAAGTCCACCGCGAATACATTGTGACCGTGCTCTTTCCAGAGTCGCTAAAGTCCGTTTCTTCTAAGTGTTTAGACATTAAGTCCGCCGCGAATACATTGTAACCGTGCTCTTTCCAGAGTCGCTAAAGTCCGTTTCTTCTAAGTGTTTAGATATTAAGTCCGCCGCGAATACATTGTGACCGTGCTCTTAGTTCCACGCGGGCCGACGACCGCGCAATTAAGCACACCAGTGCCGTAGTACTAATCGCGGAGTTCAGTATTATCCGACAATAATATCGGAACCTTTCGATTTTCTGTTATATAAAACGTTACAGGGTAAACTTATGATTCTGTTGCACTACCCTTTTGTAGTACCCCGTACCTTACGATTGCTTTTGTATTAAACCATAGAAAAATATATTTAAACTATTTCGTTTCACTACCAAACCACGGCGTTATCATTTGACACGAACCCGGACATCCGGCGAGCACATCCGAGCAACCGATCCTGAACCTAAATTCCCGTAACCTCCGACACCGAGAAACTACCAGCGTTACAACATATAAGTTACGTTTCTAAATTTATATAAATATTAAGATATATACCCACATAGAAATTGACCTCCAGTGGATGTCCATCGCCCTTCCATAGCTCCATGGGACGTCTATCTCCATGGTGGAAGTCAGATGGACGTCCATTAGAAATCCATGAAACCTCCATAGATCCATGGGATTTTACTTTCATCATGGAAGTCAAATAGATCTCCATTAGACATCCATCCAACCTCCATAGCTCCATGGGATTTTACTTCCATCATAGAAGTTTGATAGACGTCCATTAGAAGTCCATGAAATCTCCATAGCTCCATGGGATTTTACTTCCATCATGGAAGTCAGATAGATTTCCATTAGACATCCATCCAACCTCCATAGCTCCATGGGATTTTATTTCCATCATAGAAGTCAGATGGACGTCCATTAAAAGTCCATTAAACCTCTATAGCTTCATAGAATTTTACTTCCATCATGGAAGTCAGATGGACGTCCATTAGAAATTCATAAAATTTCTATAGCTTCATGAGATTTTACTTTTATCATAGAAGTCAGATAGATTCCGTAAAGCGTGTAATGCGCATGACGTAATCCTTGTTGATCACCAAAAGTTAAACAAGGATAAAATGTTATATTACGTACATCATGCGCTCTCTTTACGGAATTTGGTCATTATCTCTTTATCAAAACAATTATGCAATTAATTTGTTTATAACAATTATAACAACTATGACAACTAAAAAAGCGTCATATATGTTTTTTTAGTAATTTTTCTCGGTGAATCGATTGGCGCAATCAGTTCTCCTCTACAGTCAGTTTTGACAATTTGTTTATAACAATTAATTGCAAAATTAACTCTGGTAACGGGCTTTTTACGTCATTAATGTTTTTTCATGCTTTGATACTATTTCTAATTGTTGTTTTTTGACTGATTTGCCATGGGCAGAAACAGGTTATAATTATTTATATAATTTATATTAAAAATATCTAAGGCTAAATAAACAAAGGGTTAATAAGAGTATTCGCGCGATACCCAAGACGCCAGTTTCTTCTTGTTCGAATCAGCTTTACTTCAAATACAACTTTTTATTAACAATCTCACAAGTGTACGTTTAGCTCAGTGTTAAGATACTAAGTTATCGTTCCGAAGATCTTAGGTTCGAATCCCGCCGGCGCCGATGCGTTTCAAAAATTTATAAAATAATACGTAATTGTAATTAGTGAATTAAAATGTTATATGTGAAACAGTGAATACAGATTAAGCTATAAAAATAATAAAATCTGTTTAAAAAAAAAATTTTTTACCGTCCATTAGACGTCCACTGAAGGTCCGAACCTCCACGGTACACATCCATTAATAATCTAAGTAACGTCTGCTGAGACTCCATAAAGCTTCTACTAATAATCCACGTGACATCGGTTTGTCATCCACTGAGGCTCTATGAACCTTTTATTAATGATCCACGTAACGTCTAATGGACATCCGTTGTTAACGTCTAATGGACGTCCAATGGACGTGCGCAATGCGGAACTGTGGATGCCTAGTGGCCGTCCATTGGATGTCCATGGGACGTCCACTGGAAGGTACGAACTTCCACGGCAGACGTCCATTAGACGTCCATTGGAGGTTTTAGTTCTATGTGGGTATAGATCAAAGTGTGTAAAGAGATTGTTATTACTTTAACATCTATTTTTTTCTCGATTTATTAAAAATATAAATAAATTTAAGAAAATAATCATAATAACAGTAATAGTAAAATAACTTTATTTTATTTATTTAATTTAATATAATAATATAAAGACTAATCTATAATTATTATATTATTATTTAGTTTAAAAGAATTCTCCTTTGAAAGCTAAAAGAAATGAATTTCTTAAGTTTAATAATCTTATTATTTTAAATCTTTAAAATTTCTCTAATATTTTATCGATATTTAGTAATTTGACAAAGTTATAGATAAAGTAGTAAGCGATATCGAAAAATTGGTTTGTTTGCAAAAAACTTAATTGAGTACGATGTTTATTATTGGATGTTTTTGAATAAAAAGGAAGTTTATAAATACTTAAGTCATTATCATGGATGATATCCTAATAACTATATTATACTATTCAGATTCATTTATTTTGATTTGCACATAGACGTGAGATAAAATTAAAAATACAGAATACGGTTTTATTAAGTTAGTTCGTCACTAAACATTGAACAACATATATGACTGCCATGGAAATGTTTCAAAAACGTAATAATGGAAACTAAAATTAGACCACAGTCAAAAATATTTACCGATAAAAGAGATAAAGTTCGTTTACAAACGCAACCTACGTTATAAATGACAAAAAGAAGATCAAAATACTTAAGAAAGAAGAATGATAGCCAATTTCAACGAAATCTCAATGATAGCAACACTTCTTTTGAATAAGATTTTTTTTTATTTTTGGTGTAGAAGAAAGTTTTACCATTTATTCCACCTCCTTTATAAATCTTTTTACTATTAGTGATTAATAAGTAGCAAGAAAGTAACATATTTTAATTTAGAAAATATTAAAATATTATTAAAATATGTGATCATTGAGTAACAAATAAATATGCTTCGTTTAATGTTACTTGATCTTTGTGTTGTCTTAAAAAAAAATTTTGGCAACTCTTCAAAAGAGAATACTTTTTTAATATCTATTTTTAATTGCCATCATATTTGTTATTGCGTAAATCAGTTTTACATTTGAATTAATATTGAAACTATAATTTAACGGTCTTTGTTCATCAATGAGTTCTATAAATTACATATAACAATATCTTTCAAGTATATACGTAAGTTAATACAGTAACTTTATTGAGCAATTCGACTAACGGGATTGAAACCAAATATTGAGATTAGATATGGATTTTCTGTACATAGAAGAAATCTTGCGTAATTCATTTCTGATTACGATAGTTTGAATACCATCCACACTGTGAAGAGTTTTCTCGTAATCTAGAGATAGCGTTTTATGTATGAAACGTATTGGTGGGCGAACCACTTTTATAAAATGCAGTATACGCGCTGCCGTGATTTCGTTGTGTAATTACAATCTTGAGTTGACTGTGTTTAAATGACCGACGCTTACATTCAGAGGCCGCGTATGCATACTTCGTATATAATTTATGTTTTATAAATAAACGTTTGTGGTTTACAGAATAGGACAAAACATTTCCGTAAGCCACAAAGTCGCTCGTATTCCTTAGTAAAAATAATTATTAACTGTATATGAATTAATATTAATATTAATATTGAAAGAACGTCTACATAAACTTAGCATGAGAGTTAGTTTCATATACAAATAAAATTAATTCATAATTCTTCTCTTGAAACAAAGCTGAATATCTGATAGGGTTGAGAAGAGAAAGTTTATAGCTACAGAATATTATTTTTACCTGGAATTTTTTTATATGCGCTAGTAAAAGTTGGAAATTCAAAACAGGTATGTTTATATAAAAAAACGAAAATTTAATAAGATAATGAAATACAATTTTTATTTTTCTAAAACCAGTTTAAGAAAACAATACATTTTTTTATTGCGGCAATTAAGGTTACATACTATCATAAAAAGCATAAGTTTTTTTCAAGTCTTATTTCAAGACTATCTTAAGTAATGTCTTAAGATATTAATACAACTCTCGGATTGGTGAATGACATCTTAAGGTACTTATATACTTAAGACGGTCTTAAATATAAGAATTGACTGATTACCGGTATTGTATACGTATTAATATAAAAAAAATCTTTATATCCTTTTACATGTTTGTCTTTATCAGCAATAATTGTACGGAGAATTCTGAATAAATAAACTAATCTTTCTTAATATAATAAGAAATTAAGATATTTTGAAGAAATATTATCTTATTGTAGTGTATAATTTTCCTCCTTTTTATAATAACTCCTATTTATTATTACATAATCACAATAAATATCACAAAGTATGCTATATAAAAATTAACTAAACAAGTAAATTTTCTTTGGCACATAAAAACGACTATATAAAAAAGAACTCAAGGCTTTATTAGATAGCTTCGCGCAAATTCCTTGCAACGCAAAGAAACGACCGTCGCGGAGACCATAGTCGCACGTTTGCTCCCCTGGAATTTGGTTTTGCCCGCAACTTAAATCGCACTTGCATCTTCGCGGACTGTTCGCAAACGAGCGGCTGCGATCGGCACGCGGTGCCGAAAGGGCGGTCTTAATCTGACCGGTGATCGGAGTCGTGTGAAAATAATTGCGCGGTAAGGACATCCTTCTTGCGCGAGGTACCTGAGGGATTGTGTCGCAGAAGAAGATATCGTCGCCGACAATGCCGGGAATCGTGGACACAAGAAAGTAAGAACCGGCGGAACACGAAAGCGAACCTGAGTACTCGTGTATTTGTATCGGCCAGATGCTACTGAGAGTCGCAGGATGCCAAATGTGCGCTTACTGTGGTATGGCGCCAGAAGCCTCGAGAATGCAGGCCGAATGTGGATCTGCATTGCCGATGGGACTACGCAGGTTTTCTGTCAACCTACCTTTTGTCCCACGAAGTCGAGCCGCATCGAAAATGAACGACTTGATTGTCATAATGAAGAGGCATGGCAAATATTTGTCGGAATATTTGTCTTACGATTTTTCGTAGAAGAAAAAATGCCGCTATAAAATCGCAGAATTTACAGATTTCTGTCAGACAAATAAAAATCTCTTATACATATGGTTTCCATCAAAAATAATAATATATAATTAAGTTAAGTAGCATCACCAATAATCAATCAGATTTTTTGCATTTGTTGTATTTAAGGTATCTGTTAAATTTTTCGAATAAAGAGAGACATATTTTTGTATAAAATTTAAAAAATTATTGGATTGATAAATAGGAAACATTTGTTTCAATAAATTTTTCTTAAATTATACAATATTATGTTATAAAATTGTCCACATACTATTACATTAATTAGCAAAGTTAGATGGGCTTGTTTGTATTCTCAATGAACGTACATACATATATATACATATATGCATAAATAAAATTATTTTCTATGACTACATATGATTATATGTTTCCACTAAATTAATCTTAATTTGTTGAATATTACTAATTAATATCATTTTTTATTACATTGTATGTCGTGAAAGAAAATTTTTTTGTTATTTTGAAATGCATTTTTCTTGTGTTTTAGGCGTTGAAAAGGCATTGAGTTCCGGCGTTAGATATTAGCAATTTTTTAGATAAAGTATTGCATCATTTAGACTCATAAAATATGAATTAAGTGCACATCGTATATATATCTTGTACACAATTGTAATTACTATAAGTATTTAGATCTGTTATATAAAATTTATAGATGTTTGAGAAAGTATTCTAGTCTAAAACTCTGTGTTAAAAATGTTTGTCTATTGTTAAGAATTTTTTTAAAGAAAAACTGCTGCATATTTTTCAACGCGTTTGCATATCTACTTGTATTGTATATATTTAGCAAAGATTACGATTATATATAAATTGTTTTTTATACAAAAATTATATTTAATTAAATATTAAAAAGAATCGATACTTGTTCTTTAAAACCGTGCCATTTAATAATTTGCAATTTTTTATTAATCC
>NW_024105383.1:0-9597 GCF_016802725.1 Solenopsis invicta
AGCGCGTAAGAAATGACAATGCCACAGAGTGCACGCACCCTGCATCGCCAGCGTTGGATCAGGAGCGTATATTTCGCTCTGAGCCCGTATTGACGTACATAAACCTTTCAAAAGGACGGCGCTGTTTAGATTATATTTATTCAATATTTATTATTTTATTAATTATAGGGAAAAATGGTTCATGATTTTTAGATTTAGTTTTTTTTACAAGAAATAACGCTATAATTAGTGTTTTTTAAAATAATCCTATATATAATTTCAATACTTTTATTTATTATTTTATAATTCAGTAAAATAATCAGTAATAAAATAATTTAATAATAAAAGGTTCATACCGCTCGCACGCGTGTGGCACTCACATGTGTAGGCGATATGAATCTCAACTAGGGCATTCATATCAGATTCATATCGCCCGCAAGCGTGCGGCGTCACACGTGTGGGGACTATGAGCCTCAAGTGAGGACATATCTGCATGGTGTGGTGCAGGCACACTGTGACGAATATTACGCACACGTGCACGCACCGTGCAGTCACTATGCAGGCATTTTGTTATCTGGGTATAGAAGATAGTATTAAGAGAGTATTAAGCTAAAGCACGCTTCTGATAGATGGAAAAATCAACTTAAAAAAAGACAGAACGAACAAAATTAGAATAAGATTCTTATTTTGAAAAAAGTGTAGGCTTTGTTTAGAAATGACTGAGAAAATTCAATACAAAAAGAAAAATGTTGTCAACACACGTCAATTACATCAAAGAGTTATAGATATACGAGATACTTGGAAAGAAATACAACAGTAAATGCCAGTTAATAATAAGATACAAATTAATATATGAAAATGGTATATATTTTAATGAAAATAGTATAGGATTCGAAAACATAAAAATTCAAAATATTCTTGTAATTAATTAATATTTTGATGAATCTGAAATTAATGATTGCTTGAATGAAAGATTCGATAATGAAAAAGACTATATACTATATTTAATAATTCATTATGATTCTATAATTGAAATTGCAGAAATTCTGTAAATGAAATTGTAGATAATTCTGCAATTAAAATCGTAGATAATTTTGTAAATAAAATCGCGGATAATTTTGTAATTGAAATTGCATCTCAAAATAATGTCAGAGAATGTTTGCCTTTTCTATTAAGACATTGGGCTACTGTGCAACATAGTGTTCCTCAAGCTGTCTTTAATAATCTTTTAAAAATCCTTTACTATTTTCATCCAGAATTACCATTAAATAAGGTGAATATTTCAATTAATAAACAAGTAAGATCATGAAAGTTATAGATAAGATTTAAATAAATAAAACTTGATTTTTAGTTGAAATTTTTATTATTGTAGGAAAGCTCCATCATTTCATCAACAGAAAATCATTGCTAATAATTTTGTAATGCTATACATATTCATTAAATACCCAGATAACAAACGTCTATTAAGCTGGCACAGCCATTTCAGCACAATCAAATGGGACATATACAGGATTTTTTTGCTATTTTTTTGCTAATTTTTTGCTCTATTTAGAATTTTTTTGCTCCAGCCGTTTTGCTAAAAACAATGGCTGTGCTAGCTTAAGTTAAAGTTAGCAAAGCCATTAGTGAAAAATTGAAGGGGACTAAAAAACAAGTACGAATTCTTTTAGTGCTATTTTTTTGCTAATTTTTTGCTCTATTTAGAATTTATTTGTTTTAGCAGTTTCGCTAAAAACAATGGTTGTGCTAGCTTAAGTTAAAGTTATCACAGCCATTAGTGAAAAATTGAAGGGGATTATAAAACAAGTACGAATTTTTTTAGTGCTATTTTTTTGCTAATTTTTTGCTCTCTAGAATTTATTTGCTCTAGCTATTTCGCTAAAAACAATGGCTGCTTCTTTTTGCTAAGAACTGTCTTATCCGAGGTCTTATCTGACTTATCGAGACTCTCTATACAAGCACAATGTAAATTAGGAAACTTGGTTATTTGTACAAATATGATGACGAAATTATTAAGTTGCTTTTGAAATACACCATGTACAAATTTGTTGTTCCACTTTTAATCCGAAAAAATAATCACGGAATGACGATGGTACGGTTACGAGAATCGCTGTACAAGAGTAAAGCTAAGTATTGTATACTGTGAAAATCAGTCTTACAGTATTAGAAATTATTTCTATAATATTTGTTATAAGAAATAACACAAAGTTTTCACATTAGTTTGTTTATTATTATATTTATTAATTTATGATTTATAAATTAATAGATGTGGATTTATATCAATTGTTTTCTTGATATTTTTTTCCGAAGATGCGAGATCGTCATATTCCACCCAGCAATTTCCTGGACGTGCCACTATAGCTGTATAGTGTTCCATTGTATCAAAAGTAGAACGTTTTGTCATGGCCGGATATTTGAAATTTACAATACCAATTAATTGTAATTCCTCCTTTGGATTTAAAGGATTTCCTATTTTTTTTTTTTTTATTGTTTCTAATTTTACACAAGTAGATTCGACATTACAGATGTCGAATAATACTAGAGGTCCTGAAAAAAATATTTTGTGTAAATATACATATATTTTGCATAGTGTGAAGTAATGACATGAATATTATTTTAAGAGGGCACGCGAGCGCGAGCGCGCGCGTGTGTGTGCGTTCGTGCGCGCGTGTGCGCGCGCGCGAGAATAATCAACTGAAATTATATCTGTGTATAATTTGCATAATTGTTATGTATTATATACTTGAATATGTATTTTAATTACATAAAAGGAATCTGTTTGGAAGTAATACGATTCTAATTACCTATTTTACACAGTTTGGTTGTTTCAAAACCTGTGCAATTTTCACGATAACATTTCTTACTTCCTTTTAATAGGACATTGTTTTTTATTATATTGTAATTATCTGCTTGTAATAAGTGATTGTAGTCAATTTGAGAGACAGGCAATAACTTTGATCTGACTGGACATCCTTTATCGCATATAGAATTTTCTTCGAAACTTGGACTATTCCTGAAAAGCTGACTCGCCAAGTAGCCTACATTAGTTTGACAATCTACTTGAATGCAATTTCCACATTGTACGTTTCGAGGTTTAGAAAAAGGTAATAATATTTGTGCACGTAATTTATACGTGTACGCTCTAATTCCTTTTTCTAAAATATCTAGCGCCATTTCATATAACTTATTATTCTCGATTTTACGTATCTGTAATAAAGGAACAAGCCATGACAAATTTTTCTATCTGAAGAAATAAAATTAATTTTTAGAAGTAAAATCACATGACGGACGTTTCTTATTTATTAGCTATTATAATCTTGATATTCTACGTTAGAATTATTATTTTTATTGGAGCTCAGGCAGCTGTCACATTAAATTTGTGAGAACTGAAATACTCTGTATGTTTTGAATAATTATAAATATATATTTTGAATACTTTTACATCCGTCACTTTATACGAACTACCGCTCAGTACATATGATTTTACTTTAAACAAATTCTTAAAATAATATACCTCGGTTTCGAAATCTTTGTAATCTGACAAGGCGACAAGGACAATTTGCAGCACGCTGTCAAAAGCACAAGTGTTTATAAAGCAATAATTTTGATCTTCTATTTTTACCGCGTAATTCTGTGGAGCTACCGTTTCTCATTATAGGGAGCTTCGCACTTCTCCATGTTAAAGCATCTTGTATGCCGCAAGGGTCATCTAAATATCTTGCTTTGCGTTTTCTGTTTTTATTTAAACCTCGCCAATTTTCCGTTTCTCTTGTGGCGAGAATGTTTTGCGAGCCTTCCAATAGAGAGCAAAGAATGCAAATTCGTTTCTGTCCGTATCCTTCTTCATCATAAGTTAACGAACAGTTATCTAGTGCATGTACTACTACTTTGCATATATTACAAGTATGTGCCCCAGACGGTATGTCACCATTGTTACAAGCAGGGCACGACTTTGGTTGATCTTTCTGGAGTGAGACATTAATAATTTGTAAAGTATTTTCATTTTTAATTTTTTCCATGTCATCATGTTCCTCAATGTTTGCTGAATTAATTAATGTTATTAAGTCGTTTTGTCCTTCAGCGTCAACAATTTTTATTTTTCCGCGAAGATAATCTAAATAAATTTTTAAAAATGCATCTCATAGGAACACTATAATTCTTTAAAATGCAATTTTTTATTTTATTAAATTCCCCTTCGACACTTGCACTAGATGCTGGTATTCGTCCATAACCAAAATTGTCACGGCAAACGTTTGACCATAAGGGGAATATAGCAATGTCTTGTAATAAACGTTTTGCTAATGTTGGAAAATAATGGGCATTATCTCGATTGGCGACTTCATTTAATATTTGGTCTACTTGATTATTAATTTCGTTACCCCATCTTGACCATTCATTGTCTTCTATCTCGTTAATTGCATCTTCCTCAATAATGTCATTATTGTCATTGTTATTTTCTGAATTTTCGATATCTTCATAATCTAGGATACCTACGATACATCAAGTCATAATGAAATATTATGGCAACATATATAAATGAATAATATTTGACGACGAATTCATAAGAAGATATTTAAATCTATAATAATGTCTCGCTTATCGTGACTTTAATTAAATATGTTGAGATTTTTTATTCCGTTGGAACTTAAGAAACTGCAATGTATCATATCATAATAAAAATGAGACAAATGAGACAATCAATATATTTAGCATATTAATTTATGTTAATTTATTTTAAAAAATTAATTTATAATTATAGAAAATAATAACGAAAAATAAACTAACCTGTTAGAACTGATCTTAATTTATTCTTCTCTCTTTCGCAAGTAGTTTCTTCACCATTCAATAACATACCTTCCGTTTCTGGTCGTGAAATTATTAGTATGGCTCTTAATACTTTAACTGCATCGTCTGTGTTTCGGCACACAATTAATTGTCCGATAGCTGCCATATAGAAAATTTTTATTCTTCGTGGAACAGATTTTAAAATGTTTGCATATATTTTAATCCAGTGAGCAACATCTATGCGTACATAACATTTTGACAAACAAGTTTTACTTTTGCATGCGTTTGCATAATCTTTAATTGTTCCACAATTTGTAAAGCATCGTATCACCGCATTTAATAATGCTTTCGACGAATCAACCACAACTTCGCGTGGATATGGAGCACCCATTCTACACCACTCTAATAGCCAAAAATGAATATTGTTTGTTGTGTGCCTTTCAGATAACATTTGGCTAACATAGAATTGCGCGTGGTTGTCCTTAATAACAACTTGGTATAAAAATATATGTTTCGATAAACTTTTATCTAGCTTCGTTAATTTTTTCACGATGCTGCCTGTAGCGTCGATATATATTGCACTTGTATTCGTGGAACAATATTTGCGATATATTTGTAATTGGTGGTTCGTCCAATAATGGACAAAAAATGGATCAATTCCAATATTGTGAATACAATTCAGGTAAACGCTACGTTTCATGATGCATATAGCATTTACAGGATCTTTATCAAGAAATTGTGATTTTATATGTTCATTTTTTGCGACATGCAATACGGATGTTTCGTATAGATGTGGAGGTACGGGATCTCCAGATATCATAAGTTCGTTTGCTTTTTCGGCACGATATACTTCCACTGTCTTCGTACATAATTCTTGCCCAACTAATTTTCTTAAAAGTGCCCTTAGATATCGTTTGCTGCATTTTCCTGTCCCTTTGAGTATTTTGCATTTTAGAAGTACTTCTTGCGCGTGTTCATTTTCTATTACACATTTTAAACGGCTACCACATTTACAAGTACCTAAAAAAAAGAACCATATTTATGATTATTGTTCTTTTTATTATAATTTCAGATATTAGTAATAAAAAGTATTTACGATAAAAAGGTCTTAATCTCGTTTAAGATCTAGATGCTTTATGCATCAAAACTTTCTGTACTTTATCGTTCTTTACTAATTTATAATATTTTTGCGTGCAATTACTTGAAGATACATCATTATAAAATTTATATACTTACCATTTATATAGCGATCGTTATGAGTAGAAACTCTGATGTTTGGGTACGATCCCGTGTGCGGAGAATCGCTGTTGGTTGATCGTCAATTGCGATCTGCCCATCGCTTCGCGCTTGTCTCAACAGTAGCACAGACTGGTTCCAAGCAGTATTTGATAAACGGCGTTGAGAGATTTGATTAAGAGATTTTATTAACCTGTGAAAATGCATCCCATTAGAGGACGTCCGTGTAAAGTCCGAAATGACGATTTTGTCAATAATATTGTGGCATATAAAGATCGCGTAGTGGTATCAGACAAAATAGTATCAAAAAATGATACAGTTTGGTGCGATATTTCGGTATCTTTAGGTAATAAAATAATGCCCACCTCCATTTATTCTATGGTTACAAATAATATTTACGGCATATGTGACAAACTTTTTGGTCGTTTACATGAGGCAAATAATGCAGATATTAGTGCAAATGATAATATTAGTGCAAGTGATAATATTAGTACAAGTGACACCTCTCTCGATAGTTCTGCGTCACAATGTGAGGATGATACAAAATCCATTAATTTTGTAATGAAAGTATCAAATAATGAATTTGAAGAATTAATCATTTCTAAGTCGTACAAACGTACGCAGAGAAACAAAATAAGAAGAAGAACTTGGAAAACTCTTCGGCCTGGAGTTTGGAAAGATTTCATTACAAAAAAAATTTGGGACGCAATAAAATTGAAATGTGGATTTAAGTTTCGCAACCATTATTTATCTAATGATAGTACATCAGGCTATATAAATGGTAAGTATATAAATTTTATAATGATGTATCTTCAAGTAATTGCACGCAAAAATATTATAAATTAGTAAAGAACGATAAAGTACAGAAAGTTTTGATGCATAAAGCATCTAGATCTTAAACGAGATTAAGACCTTTTTATCGTAAATACTTTTTATTACTAATATCTGAAATTATAATAAAAAGAACAATAATCATAAATATGGTTCTTTTTTTTAGGTACTTGTAAATGTGGTAGCCGTTTAAAATGTGTAATAGAAAATGAACACGCGCAAGAAGTACTTCTAAAATGCAAAATACTCAAAGGGACAGGAAAATGCAGCAAACGATATCTAAGGGCACTTTTAAGAAAATTAGTTGGGCAAGAATTATGTACGAAGACAGTGGAAGTATATCGTGCCGAAAAAGCAAACGAACTTATGATATCTGGAGATCCCGTACCTCCACATCTATACGAAACATCCGTATTGCATGTCGCAAAAAATGAACATATAAAATCACAATTTCTTGATAAAGATCCTGTAAATGCTATATGCATCATGAAACGTAGCGTTTACCTGAATTGTATTCACAATATTGGAATTGATCCATTTTTTGTCCATTATTGGACGAACCACCAATTACAAATATATCGCAAATATTGTTCCACGAATACAAGTGCAATATATATCGACGCTACAGGCAGCATCGTGAAAAAATTAACGAAGCTAGATAAAAGTTTATCGAAACATATATTTTTATACCAAGTTGTTATTAAGTACAACCACGCGCAATTCTATGTTAGCCAAATGTTATCTGAAAGGCACACAACAAACAATATTCATTTTTGGCTATTAGAGTGGTGTAGAATGGGTGCTCCATATCCACGCGAAGTTGTGGTTGATTCGTCGAAAGCATTATTAAATGCGGTGATACGATGCTTTACAAATTGTGGAACAATTAAAGATTATGCAAACGCATGCAAAAGTAAAACTTGTTTGTCAAAATGTTATGTACGCATAGATGTTGCTCACTGGATTAAAATATATGCAAACATTTTAAAATCTGTTCCACGAAGAATAAAAATTTTCTATATGGCAGCTATCGGACAATTAATTGTGTGCCGAAACACAGACGATGCAGTTAAAGTATTAAGAGCCATACTAATAATTTCACGACCAGAAACGGAAGGTATGTTATTGAATGGTGAAGAAACTACTTGCGAAAGAGAGAAGAATAAATTAAGATCAGTTCTAACAGGTTAGTTTATTTTTCGTTATTATTTTCTATAATTATAAATTAATTTTTTTAAATAAATTAACATAAATTAATATGCTAAATATATTGATTGTCTCATTTGTCTCATTTTTATTATGATATGATACATTGCAGTTTCTTAAGTTCCAACGGAATAAAAAATCTCAACATATTTAATTAAAGTCACGATAAGCGAGACATTATTATAGATTTAAATATCTTCTTATGAATTCGTCGTCAAATATTATTCATCTATATATGTTGCCATAATATTTCATTATGACTTGATGTATCGTAGGTATCCTAGATTATGAAGATATCGAAAATTCAGAAAATAACAATGACAATAATGACATTATTGAGGAAGATGCAATTAACGAGATAGAAGACAATGAATGGTCAAGATGGGGTAACGAAATTAATAATCAAGTAGACCAAATATTAAATGAAGTCGCCAATCGAGATAATGCCCATTATTTTCCAACATTAGCAAAACGTTTATTACAAGACATTGCTATATTCCCCTTATGGTCAAACGTTTGCCGTGACAATTTTGGTTATGGACGAATACCAGCATCTAGTGCAAGTGTCGAAGGGGAATTTAATAAAATAAAAAATTGCATTTTAAAGAATTATAGTGTTCCTATGAGATGCATTTTTAAAAATTTATTTAGATTATCTTCGCGGAAAAATAAAAATTGTTGACGCTGAGGGACAAAACGACTTAATAACATTAATTAATTCAGCAAACATTGAGGAACATGATGACATGGAAAAAATTAAAAATGAAAATACTTTACAAATTATTAATGTCTCACTCCAGAAAGATCAACCAAAGTCGTGCCCTGCTTGTAACAATGGTGACATACCGTCTGGGGCACATACTTGTAATATATGCAAAGTAGTAGTACATGCACTAGATAACTGTTCGTTAACTTATGATGAAGAAGGATACGGGCAGAAACGAATTTGCATTCCTTGCTCTCTATTGGAAGGCTCGCAAAACATTCTCGCCACAAGAGAAACGGAAAATTGGCGAGGTTTAAATAAAAACAGAAAACGCAAAGCAAGATATTTAGATGACCCTTGCGGCATACAAGATGCTTTAACATGGAGAAGTGCGAAGCTCCCTATAATGAGAAACGGTAGCTCCACAGAATTACAAGCGGTAAAAATAGAAGATCAAAATTATTGCTTTATAAACACTTGTGCTTTTGACAGCGTGCTGCAAATTGTCCTTGCCGCCTTGTCAGATTACAAAGATTTCGAAACCGAGGTATATTATTTAAGAATTTGTTTAAAGTAAAATCATATGTACTGAGCGGTAGTTCGTATAAAGTGACCGATGTAAAAGTATTCAAAATATATATTTATAATTATTCAAAACATACAGAGTATTTCAGTTCTCACAAATTTAATGTGACAGCTGCCTGAGCTCCAATAAAAATAATAATTCTAACGTAGAATATCAAGATTATAATAGCTAATAAATAAGAAACGTCCGTCATGTGATTTTACTTCTAAAAATTAATTTTATTTCTTCAGATAGAAAAATTTGTCATGGCTTGTTCCTTTATTACAGA
>NW_024105384.1:0-9495 GCF_016802725.1 Solenopsis invicta
AGTCGATATTTTAACTTTGTAAAAAAAGAAAATTGTAAAACGATCTTCCAGGGCTCATTTGAAAGGGCGAAACCTTTCGATTATTCAAGTTAATTTTTCTCGAATTCTTTTACACTAGGAAATGAAGGAAAAAATTTAAGAAAACAAAGCCATTTTGGCTTTAGTGTTGCTTAACTCAGTGAAAAAAAATTGTACAACGCTCATCAGAAACGCAAATTAAAGGGAAAAATCCACGCTTTCGAACGCTGAAAAAAGCACGCAATTTTTATTTCGCCTTGTGTAGCTTTGCAAAGTTTGTAAAATTTTTTGAAATTTGACGCATCCCCATTTAAATCTGCGTAACTTCGTAAATAATCTGTAAATCGTTAAATGACTTATCAATTTCAAAACTAAAGATTTCAAGCTTTAAAATGCTTTTTTAAATATTTTCTTCCAATCGTTTTTGACAAAGTTACTCTCTTGAATTACGCCTATATTTCGGAGTCAGAATAGGTGTTCATATTATTTTGTCCAACCTCTGTATATTACTAAAATTATTTCAATACTTTTTGTCCACTTTTTGTTTACAGATAACATCATATTTAATTATAAACAAAAATATGAGTTAAAGAACGTATATTCAATAGAAGCTGTAATAAATAAATTTATAAATAAAGTACACAAAATGTTAAAAATAGCAAAGTAAACATTCTATAAATAGCCCTTATTGCGAGATTATAATGAAACTTTAGTATCTTTACGAACACATCGTTTATGAAAAAAATTGAATTTTATATTGGAACAAACTGTTACATTATGAAGTTGATATCAACAACAACTATGGTAACGATAATGCAGTATTAATAAAAGCTGGCAAAGAAATGCAAACAATTTAAAGCAGAAGTAATTTCAATTCAACGTATGAGTTCAATGAAGATTATGCTAGTATTTCGACAAATATCAATGATAATGAAGTAACAACTGAAGACTTACAAAAAAACGTCATTGTTGAAGAAAATCTTTCTGGAGATAATCCCTGTTATTACAAAGACGGTGAATACAATGATGATGCAGTATTCGACGATATCATTCCTAGTGATGGAGGATATAGTGATGACGAATACGAAGACAATTTAAATCATGATAACAATCTTATCATGTTTTATGAGGCTGGTCTAACAGTATCAAGTGCATGACCGACGATAGTCGGTTATTGTTTGTGGTTTAATGTGACTATAGAAAGAAAAAGAGCTCTTATTGCATTCATAAAAAGATTAGCAAGACCAAAATTCGAAGAATGTAATGTTAGACAGTACATGCTGTCGAAATTATACAATCCGCGGGAAGATAAAATTGCTTTTATGAGCTGAAGCTTATATTATTAAAATTATTAGGTTAATGTGAAATAAGGTGTAAAAGTTGTTTTTACGAGAAAAAGAATTATCTCACTTTCTTATCATGTCTATGTACATAACCCTCCGCAGGTACACCGTTCATTATGTTTTCATGTGGCTTTGAAGGTATCGTATTATTTTCAACATCTGTGTAAAAGAAACGTAATATAATACTCATACAATAATTTAAAATTATAAACCATTTTTGGAAAAATAATTTCAAGCATTCCCGTCCATTGTTTCATATAACTGATAACAGTTTTCTGCACTTCCATATTTAGCCCCGTCATTTCATTATTCATCGCTTTCAAGTCTTTTATTTTAATCTCCGACTCTAAAGCATGGTCGCCCATGACTGGCGGATAGGTGGGCATATGCCCCCCCATGCCACTGGATTTTCATATTTTAATTTTTGAATTTAGAATGATTTTATAATTGCCAACCAAATAATTTTTGTTTGTAATTTATAAATTAATTAAAAATAAAAATATACGTAAATATTTGTTTAAAAATAATATTTACAGTGTATTAAAAATTTCAAACGTAACAGGTGGAATATCTCGCAAACAATACATTTTAGAAAAATGTTTCATGTACAAAAGTTGTAGTGTTTCGAGGTGGACAAATAATGGTAGAACTAATTTTTAAAAAGTTCTACTTTTTTAGGTCACATGGAGGTCATCGCCATTTTTTAAATGAAATTATATTATTTTTTTACATGGTATGATGTATGATTCCTCTGATTATTCTGCATTCAAAAGTATTAAGGTAGAATTATCGAAAAATCATTAGTTAACAAGATATTTTATATATTATTCTGGCATCGAAATATTTTATATGCACGGGAACAGCTTCCTTTTTAAGAACGAGCGAACCCATTGATATTTTTTCTTCTGGAAGTCGATAGCGTTTTCTCTTTACGGAAACCTATACGAGGTGTGTTCAAAAAGTATCGCGAATTTTGTGTTTTTTCAAATATTATTTATTTATTCATGAATATCTATTTTGTCCCCTTCAAAGTAATCCCCATGAGATATTATACACTTGTGCCAACGGTTTTTCCAATCTTCGAAGCACTTCAAAAAATCATTTTTTTTTATCTTGTTCAGCTCCTCCTTCGATGCCGTCTTTATCTCGTCAAGCGTAGCGTAACGTCGTCCTTTCATGGGCCTCTTCAGTTTAGGGAACAAGAAAAAGTCACAGGGGGCCAGATCTGGGGAATACGGTGGCTGCGGCATCATTAGTGTGTTGTTTTTGGCCAAAAAGTCGCGCACAAGCAACGATGTGTGAGCAGGGGCGTTATCGTGGTGCAAAAGCCAATTTTTGTTCTTCCACAAATCCGGGCGTTTCTGGCGGATTGCTTCGCGCAAATTGCGCATAACTTGCAGGTAATATTCCTTATTGACCGTTCTACCCTGTGGCAAGAACTCATGATGCACCACGCCCCTGCAATCGAAGAAAACTGTCAGCAAAACTTTCACATTCGACCGAACTTGGCGCGCTTTTTTCGGTCTTGGTTCGTGCGGCAGCTTCCATTGAGATGATTTTTGAGCTTTGGTTTCCACGTCATAACCATAAACCCACGATTCGTCACCAGTTATGACCCTCTGGAGCAAATTTGGGTCGTCGCGGACAGAGTCCAACATCTCATTAGCAATGTTCATGAGATGCTGTTTTTGGTCGCAATTGAGCAATTTTGGTACGAATTTCGCGGCGACCCGTCTCATGCCCAAATCATTGATAAAAATCGAATGGCACGAGCCAATCGATATGTTTAGGTCCTCAGCAACTTCTCTAACGGTGATTCGACGATTGGCCAATACCATTTTCTCCACTTCATTAATTTTTTCGTCTGTTGTTGAAGTGCTCGGGCGTCCGGCACGCTCTTCGTCGTTCACATCTTCTCGGCCTTCTGAGAACATTTTGTACCACCGATAAACGTTGCTTCGGTCCAAGGTAGCTTCTCCGTATGCCACAGTCAACATTCGGAATGCATCCGCGCACTTAATTTCGTTTTTCACACAAAATTTGATACAGGTTCTTTGATCCATTTTTATGAATAGGTAAAAATCGAAGACGATCCAAAACACGTGCAAGCAAAGCAGCTGTCAACAATTAAGTGAACATTCAAAATGGCCGAGCTTGTCGGCATAAGTGAGAGACATGAGTACCAACATAACGCCACAAAAAGATCGAAATTCGAATATACGTAACCCGCGAAAATTCAAAATTTGCGATACTTTTTGAACACACCTCGTACTACTGTGTCCAAAAAGTAAGGTGACATTGCCTTTATTTCGAAAATTCTTTATTTATTCTTGCAAATCAATTTCGTCACTTTAAAGTAATCCCCCCCTGATATAATACACTTATTCCAACGGATTTTCCAATCTTCGAAACAGTTGTAATAATCGATTTCAGGAATGGCCTTTAGCTCCTTCTTCGCAGCGGTGACACCTCGAAACGGTGTCGCCGGAGCGGCCGCTTGAGTTTGCTGAATAGCCAGAAGTCGCATGGAGCCAAATCAGGTGAATACGGTGGTTGTGGAACGATATTAGTCGAGTTTTTGGTTAAAAAATCACGGGACACCGTTTCGAGTCGATAGAAGAGATTCAAGCCGCTGCGAAGAAGGAGCTAAAGGCCATTCCTGAAATCGATTATTACAACTGTTTCGAAGATTGGAAAATCCGTTGGAATAAGAGTATTATATCAGGGGGGGATTACTTTGAAGGGGACGAAATTGATTTGCAAGAATAAATAAAGAATTTTCGAAATAAATGCAATGTCACCTTACTTTTTGGACACAGTAGTATATATATATATATATATATATACACACACACTTATATATATGTATATGCATATATATATATATATGTGTATATATATATATGTATATATATATGTGTATATATATATATGTATATATATATGTGTATATATATATATATATATATTATATATATATATATATATATATATATATATATATATATATTCTTAGTTTTTGAGAGAAAAACTTATATACTGTATAGTAATTCCTATTTGCAGATCAGAAATTATTATAGATATAAGAAAGATTTTTTAAACAAAAAGGCCAGCAGTAAATAAAAGTGAATTACCATCACCCAAAATACTTCATGGCTGTGACATGAAAAATGATGACAACAGAAGTGATAGACACAAATGACTGAACCAAAACATTTTTGTCAAAGAAAAAGAAACCCGGTATACTTTGGTAGCGCCTTGTACGACCTTTAAATCCGAGCATGTTACATCTGAATTGTCTGAATCTGATAAATTATTGCATGATATTGGTAACTACATTGAACTCAATAATATTTTAAGATTTACCCAGACAGCACCGAATTGGATGTCCATTGGATGTCTAGTTTTGATTCTGATTTGGTCCAAACGACCATGGACTTAATACAAATGTTTTAAAAACGTACGTTATTCAACGCACAATGTATGTTAACATTTGGACATTTTAAAAATGTCCATCTTATGCAAAAAAATTTCTAAGTCTTCTCGCAACGTATTCCTTTCTCTAACTCGACAATTTTTTAAAAATCTACGAGGAGTTTTGCTTCGGTTACGAAGCGTTTCGTTCAAATTGTGCTCTCAATTGGGTTTTAAAGATCAGTTCAGATTGCGCGCAGCAAGCGGCAAACGTCGAGTAGCAATCGATAAACCTTGCTGTTTGTTAATGATGGGAACACTTTGTAATCTTTAACAGCCAGTAGAGGGGATGGATGGCAGCACGCATGGTGTAAGAATACTAGGTGTACCGTTCCCGTGGTTGCGCAGTAGTCCATAGAATTGGCAAATCAGAATTGGTCACAAATGTTATAAAGCAATATTGCTACTAACTGTCGTGGTGGTCGTGGCTAATGCAAGTGCCATAATTGAGAATTAAAATTTAGAATCTTTTTTTGTACAAGAAAATTGCCACAAAACATTTTTATTATGCCGACGTGTTACGTCAAGAATTATGAAAGTCGCACAAAGTCGTGTATATAAAAAACATGTCAAATTTTTTAAATTCCGCAAAAAATCTGACATTTGTAAGCAATGGCTTGAAACTTGCCAAAGAAATGAAATGAATACAAAAATTAATAACTAATAAAAGACTACATACAAAATTGACATTATTTAATGTTTCTGTAAAATTACTTCCCTTTACTTTAGCGAAATTATAATGAACATTTTTTAAATTTAATTTAAATTTTTTTTATACGGAACAGTAAGTTAAAATGCTTCTTTTTAAGTGCCACAGTATAATTTTTATTTTATTTTTTATTATTTAATTATAATGCATTGCAAAAATTAATTTAAACATAAGTTCTATGAACGCTCGTATTATTGCTAACGCAAAACATAAAAAAAAGAACAGCCAATTTTTATAAACTAATTTATAAACCTAATTATAAAAACTAATTCATTTTATAAGTTTCTTTATTGGTACACAAAGCTCCATGTTAAATTTCGTGGTTACATTTGTGAACAATTTTAATTGGCTATTTCCATCTACGGCAGCCATTATGCGCAAAAATACACCCAGTATTCTTACACCATGCGTGCTACCATCCATCCCCTCTACTGGCTGTAAAAGATTACAAACTGTTCCAATCATTAACAAACAGCAAGCATTATCGATTGCTACTCGACGTTTGCCGCTTGCTGCGTGTAATCTGAACTGATCTTTAAAACCCAATTGAGAGCACACTTTATACGAAACGCTTCGTAACCGAAGCAAAACTCCTCGTGTGATTTTTAAAAAATTGTCGAATTAGAGAAAGGAACACGTCGCGAGAAGACTTAGAAATTTTTTTGCATAAGACGGACATTTTTAAAATGTCCAAATGTTAACATACTTTGTACGTTGAATAACATACGTTTTTAAAACATTCAGTCCATGGACGTTTGGACCAAATCAAAACCAAAACTGGACGTCTAACGGATGTCCGGTGCTGTCTGGGTAAGTCTTAAAATATTATTGAGTTCAATGTAGTTACCAATATCATGCAATAATTTATCAGATTCAGACGATTCAGATGTAACATGCTAGGATTTAAAGCTCGTATAAGGCGCTACAAAAGTATCCCGGGTTTCTTTTTCTTTGACAATAATGTTTTGGTTCAGTCATTTGTGTCTATCACTTCTGTTGTCATCATTTTTCATGTCACAGCCATGAAGTTTTCTGGGTGATGGTAATTCACTTTTATTTACTGTTGGCCTTTTGTTTGAAAAAACTTTCTTATATCTACAATAATTTCTGATCTGCAAATAGGAATTACTCTACAGTATATAAGTTTTTCTCTCAAAAACTAAGAATATATATATATATATATATATATGTGTGTGTGTGTGTGTGTGTGTGTGTGTTTTACAGTAAAAGCATAAAATTCAGCAAGTGTATACACTTACTAGACGATATTTGCATTTATGTAAAATTTCAGCAGAAGTATCAACTAATGTAAGTATAAAAATATCTACTATTCCCAGTAAATGTATTCATTTACTAGACGATATATACATTTGCTATAGCACAATAGTAGATATATAATGTATGCTTCTACTGGTAAATGTTTATATTTCGTTGCCTGTGAATACATTCACTTATCAAATTAGGTATATTCATTAACTGGTAAGTGCATACGTCCACCGAATTAGCACATTTACTGTACATATATAAATTCTAAGTAAATGTCTACAGGTAATAATATAAACATATGTATACTTACATATAAATACACGTTTGTGTTTCATAGAGTGCCACTATTTTTATTGCATGAAAAACGTAGTATGAAAGTCTAATGTAAAATAGCACAAGGCCGAATTTATATATACGGAGGCACTGGGATAATATTGAATTTGAATTCCTAAAGTATCAAGGTAAACATTGTCACTGTGTAGGAACGACTAAAATGTTTTGTCACGTCCGCGACGTTGCGGGTATAAATTTTTTGACACCGATATTGAGCTCGAGGTTTCCGTAAAGAGAAAACGCTATCGACTTCCAGAAGAAAAAATATCAATGAGTTCGCTCGTTCTTAAAAAGGAAGCAGTTCCCGTGCATATAAAATGTTTCGATGCCAGAATAATATATAAAATATCTTGTTAACTAATGATTTTTCGATAATTCTACCTTAATACTTTTGAATGCAGAATAATCAGAGGAATCATACTTCATACCATGTAAAAAAATTATATAATTTCACTTAAAAAATGGCGATGACCTCCATGTGACCTAAAAAAGTAGAATTTTTTTAAAAATTAATTCTACCATTATTTGTCCACCTCGAAACACTACAAATTTTGTACATGAAACATTTTTCTAAAATATATTGTTTGCGAGATATTCCACCTGATATTACGTTTGAAATTTTTAATACACTATATATATTATTTTTAAACAAATATTTACGTATATTTTTATTTTAATTAATTTATAAATTACAAACAAAGATTATTTGGTTGGCAATTATAAAATCATTCTAAATTCAAAAATTAAAATATGAAAATCCAGGGGGCTGGGGGGGGGTGGGCATATGCCCACCTTGCCACCAGTCATGGGCGACCATGCTTCAGAGTCGGACAAGATTAAAATAAAAGACTTGAAAGCGATGAATAATGAAATGAGGGGGCTAAATATGGAAGTGCAGAAAACTGTTATCAGTTATGTGAAACAATGGATGGGAATGCTTGAAACTATTTTTCCAAAAATGTTTTATAATTTTAAATTACTGTATAAGTATTATATTACGTTTCTTTTACACAGATGGTGAAAAAAATACGATACCTATAAAGCCACATGAAAATATAATTAACGGTGTTCCGGCGGAGGGTTATGTACATAGACATGATAAGAAAGTGAGATAACTTTTTATCTCGTAAAAACAAATTTTACACCTTATTTCACATTAACCTAATAATTTTAATAATTTAAGCTTCAGCTCATAAAAGCAATTTTATCTTCCCGCGGATTGTATAATTTCGACAGCATGTACTGACTAACATTACATTGATCGAATTTTGATCTTGCTAATCTTTTTATGAGTGCAATAAGAGCTCTTTTTCTTTCTATAGTCACATTAAACCACAAATAATATCCGACTATCATCAGTAATGCATTTGATACTGTTAGACCAGCCTCATAAAACATGATAAGATTGTTATCATGATTTAAATTGTCTTCGTATTCGTCGTCACTATATCCTTCATCACTAGGAATGGTATCGTCGAATACTGCATCATCATTGTAGTCACTGTCTTTGTAACAACAGGGATTATCCACAGAAAGATTTTCTTTAACAATGTCGTTTTTTTTGTAAGTTTTCAGTTGTTACTTCATTATCATTGATATTTGTCGAAATATTGCATAATCTTCATTGAACTCATACGTTGAATTGAAATTACTTCTGCTTTAAATTGTTTGTATTTCTTTGCCAGCTTTTAATAATTCTGCATTATCGTTACCATAGTCGTTGTTGATATCAGCTTCATAATGTAACTGTTTGTTCCAATAAAAAATTCAATTTTTTTCATAAACGATGTGTTCGTAAAGATACTAAAGTTTCATTTTAATCTCGCAATAAGGGCTATTTGTAGAATGTTTTCTTTGCTATTTTTAATATCTTGTGTACTCTATTTATAAATTTATTTACTACAGCTACTGTTGAATGTGCGTTCTTTAACTCATATTTTTGTTTATCATTAAATATGATGTTGTCGGTAAACAAAAAGTGGACAAAAAGTATTGAAATAATTTTAGTAATATACAGAGGTTGGACAAAATAATATGAACACCTATTCTGACTCCGAAATATAGGCATCATTCAAGAGAGTAACTTTGTCAAAAACGATTGTATGAAAATTTTTAAAAAAGCATTTTAAAGCTTGAAATCTTTAGTTTTAAAATTGATAAGTCATTAAACGATTTACAGATTATTTACGAAGTTACGCAAATTTAAATGGGGATGCGTCAAATTTCAAAATATTTTACAAACTTTGCAAAGCTACACGACGCGAAATAAAAATTGCGCGCGGTTTACAGCGTTCGAAAGCGTGGATTTTTCCCTTTATTTTGCGTTTTTGATGAGCGTTGTACAATTTTTTT
>NW_024105385.1:0-9397 GCF_016802725.1 Solenopsis invicta
TCAATTTAATAACAAGATGTTACGATAGCCGTTGGGTCAGCTGTCAAAATAAGTTCATTACCATGTTCATGTGATAAGAACTTTTATGGTAACATATCGATGCGAGCTTTCTGGGACACCCTGTATATATACATATAAGGGAGAGTAAGGTAAATTGGACCTATTTACAGTTTTTGCTCTCTATAAGGTGCAAATAAAGTTCGATTGTAAAACAGAAGGTACCGTTGGAAAGATAATTTAATTTTCTTCATTTTTGCTTCACCATTTTGACGTCTTTCTCACCTGTTGAACTATAATGGAAAATATAAAAACGCTTTCTTCAGTCCTGTTTGGAATCACAGGTTCTAAATTAGATCATCTTCTGATCCTAATCGAGCACTTCTATTTTTACCCACTGTTAGATAGAATTTTAATAGATTTTAATATATTTTTTTTAGTATTAAGTAAAAGCAAGCAATTTGATAGTCAAAAATAAAAATTTAAAAAAAATTAATAACCGTTTATATAATTTAAACGTTTCCTGATTATGTTATGATATAATTATTATATAAATAAAGTTGTAATTAAAATTCAATTATTCCGAGTGTATACTCATAATATTTTACTAATTCAACATTTTTAGGACCAAATTTGATCGACCGAACACTAGTGCTACGATCAGATTGCAATTCTGATGTAAAAGTTCGATTTGAACATGAGTTCTTTCGAACTTAGAAACAAATTTTATAATAAACTCTAAAAGTGATCACAAAATGCTTGATATTTTCGAATTCTATTTTTTTAGTTATCTTAAGTCAATTACATTTCAAAATTTTATTACCTTTTAAATAACGATTTATATGTATACAAAAATTTTTTTTTAATTTTCACACAATGGCTGAAAATACATATTTGCATCATACTATGAATGTTATGACAAAGAACAGTTGAAGTACTGTCATATATTCGGTGTGTTATGAAAACTTTACATTATAAATGGCACGCATATCTGCATAATCATATTTATTTAAATTAGAAAGGTTCTATTTGGAATACGGTCCGATTTAGCCCACTATTCCTTATATATTATAGGCAGCCGCGGCAGGAGGCACGATAAGAAGGGAGAAGCAGCAATTGTTGTCTTACCTACCTCATTTCGCTGCCTGCCGCGTCTGCCAATGGTTTGGCGACCGACGGGCGGTTCTCGCGTGCGGTGGGTAAGGAAAGCATGTGCTCATTTGCCGATTATATTAATTTCTACCTCTGTAACTATTGCGAATTTTGAAAAATGGTGAAAGACATTTCTTCTTAGTTTTACTTGCTCTATCAATCCACGAGAGCACAAATGAATATTTTCTGACACCCTGTATATGTGTATATAAAAATTTTTACCGGGTATTGTTTTTGTCTATAACAAAAGTTATTTTTTCTAGACAATAAAGTATGGGCGTACAGATTTATGGAGATTTATGGTGCTTATATATTTGACCCATTTATTGGACTTCCATCAGTCGATAGTTATTTTTTTTCAAGTGGATGTTTAATGACTTATTGGTATTTGAGAGATAAAACAAACAAAATACTGACTAAGCCAGTGAGATGCAGGGAAAAATTAACTGAATTTTTTATCCATATAATAAAAAGATTTCTTCGGTATGCTTTTTCATTATGTTGATTTACGTGTTATAAATTCTTATAGCAAAAAACGTCACTGTGATTTTATATAGATGTTGTTTTATAACAAATAATTATGTCACAACAATATTACAGCTATGTCATAGTAACATACGAATGTCCACTTTGTTACAAATGTGTTGTCGCTATAATATCATTACAATATAAAAATGTTACAGTAATGACAGGTTTGATTTTGGCAAATATATGAACAAAGTTACGGCAAATGTAGGGTAATTTTTGAAAAATATATAACTTTTTTAAAAATCATAATAGAAAATTGATTCAAAAAGAACTTAAAGTTCAAGAATATATTATATATATATATATATATATATATATATATATATATATATATATGTTCCATTGATTTGGATTCATAATTTAATGTTAATTTTGCAACATAAACAATGTTTATTTCTATGTAACATTACGTTTCTCCGCCGTGCCACCAATACGAAGAGATTACAAAGGCACAAGAGGCCGAAAATAGGGCCGACAGCGAAAAGTTAGTGCCGCCGCCACCGACGCACCGTACGACCGCGCCCATGCTTGCTGGCGGTGCAAGCAACGGGGCCACGACCGTTTCAACTGCCGACGACCTCTGAAAAAAATTCTGCTCCCAGTGTGGGAAGGATGGGGTGCTAACCAAAGATTGCCATCCGCGGCCGGGAAACGCCGCAATGGCCGGGGCAAGCGATTCCGACCCCCGGCCCGCATCCAGCTAAGATACCAGCCACGACCGCACCTGCAGGTCCGAGTGGGGTCCCACCGCATTACCGCGCTACTAGACACCGGGTCCGAGATCTCCATGATCAACGCGGCCACCGCAGAGCTAATCCAACCTATGAGGATCCGGCCAGTGGCACGGGAAGAAACAATTAGCCTGGCAGATGGTACCGCCGCCACCACTCTCGGACGGGTCAACATCCCGATACGAGTCCCGGGGCAGCGGCTACGCCACCGTTTTCACATCCTACCGACGCTGGAGAGCCCGATGCTAATTGGCACCGACTTGTGGGCCCGACTGGGGATAACGATCCCCCCCCCCACGCCTCTATCACGCCCGTTGGGACTTCCACACGACCCGCGTACACGATTGCTACCGGCACTGTCCACCGCACCCCGCAGGAGGAACGGGAACTTCGAGCCTTCCTCGACTCAGAGCTTCCAAAGTTTGACACCCCCGTGCGGGGACCGACCGACCGAGCCACCCACGTGATCCGCGTAACCGATGTACCGATCAAGCAACGATACCGACCGCGTAACCCAGCAATGCAGCAAATTATTGACGACGAAGTGCGAGCCATGGAAAGAGCCGGCGTTATCGAACCGTCCACCAGCGCATGGAGCTCCCCCGTCATTATAGTAAGGAAAAAGGACGGCAAGCCGCGTTTTTGTATAGACTTCCGCAAGGTAAACGAGGTCACGGAACGCGACGCGTACCCCCTGCCTCACATCACCGCCACCCTGAACAAATTACGAGGTGCCCAGTTTCTATCGATCCTTGACCTCCAACAGGGATATTGGCAAATGCCCCTGTCACCCGAGAGCCGACCCGTGACCGCGTTCACCGTCCCGGGCCGGGGACTCATGCAATTCACGGTCATGCCGTTTGGGCTGCATTCAGCTCCGGCCACATTCCAGCGGCTGCTCGATACCGTGTTAGGTCCGGAGTTAGAACCAAACGTGTTTGCCTACCTCGACGACATAATCATCGTGAGCGCGACCTTTACCGAGCACCTGCAACACCTAGCGGAAGTATTCCGACGCCTACGGGAAGCCCGACTGAAGCTCAACCCTGAGAAGTGTCGGTTCTGCGTGAACAACCTGAAATACTTGGGACATGTAGTCGACCGACAAGGAATTCGGACAGACCCCGACAAGATACGCGCCGTAACGCAGTAGCCAGCGCTCACAAACGTCCGACAGGTACGCCAATTCATTGGCCTAGCATCGTGGTACCGACGATTCACACTCGATTTCGCGACCGTCGCCGCGCTCCTCACCCGCCTGACCCGTAAAAACGCTACCTGGAAATGGAGGGAGGACAAGGAAACCGCTTTCCGTACCCTAAAACACTCCCTCACCTCATCCCCCACGCTCGCCTGCCCGGATTTTTCACGCAGGTTCTTCCTGCAAACCGACGCAAGCACCGACGGACTCGGCGCGGTATTGTCGCAATACTTTGAGGAGGGCGAACGCGTAATCGCCTATGCTAGTCGATCCCTTAATAAAGCCAAAAAGAATTATAGTGCGACCGAGCTCGAGTGCCTGGCCGTTGTGTGGGGGATCCGACACATGCGTGGCTATCTGGAGGGCTATGAGTTCACCGTGGTCACCGATCACCAGGCTCTCCAGTAGCTGCGCCGCTTCGACTCCCCCGCGGGACGCCTCGGACGATGGGCACTCGAGCTACAACAATTTAATTTCGACGTCAAATACCGCAAGGGTCGATTAAACAAAGTAGCCGACGCCCTCTCACGTCTACCGGCGGTAAGTAGCATCCGCCGACCCGTCCTATGCACCTGGTACAAACGCCAGTTGCGCCGCGTACGGGACCGCCCCTCGGATTTCCCAGAATATGAAATCCGACGGGGGAAGCTATTCCGGCACATCCTGCATTCCACCAATTTCCGCGAGGAACCGGCGGACGAACAGTGGAAGGAGTGCATACCGAGGGAGGACCGGGCCACCATCCTGTATCAAGTACACAACGTACCCACGGCCGGACATCTGGGCATAGCGAAAACCATCGCACGAGCCGCCAGGAAATACTACTGGCCCCGAATGTTTGCCGACGTGGCCCGCTATGTGCGCTCGTGCCCCAGCTGTTTGGCGCATAAGAGCTCGCAAGACCGACCGGCCGGCACTCTCCACACCACCCACGTGGAAACTCCGTGGGAACAAGTAACCGTCGACCTGGTGGGACCACTACCACGGTCACCACACAGACACACTTGGATGCTTGTGATGCAAGACCGGTTCACGAAATGGGTGGAACTTAGTCAGCTGCGCCGTGCCACCGCCTCGGCAATAGCCCAGCACCTGTTGGACAAAATTGTCTACCGCCACGGGTGCCCCGCAAACATAATCTCCAATAATGGCCGGCAATTCATCTCGGGACAGATGAAACAACTATGCAGGGAATTTGGGATCCAGCACCGCACTACACCCGCCTACGCTCCCCATTGTAACCCAGTGAAGCGCACCAACAAAACCATCAAGACCATGGTATCGCAATTTGTCGGACAAAACCACCGGGACTGGGACCAACACCTCACAGCCTTGCAATTCGCCTATAACACGGCACAACACGAGACCACCGGGTATAGCCCAGCCTACCTCAATAACGGGCGAGAATTGTCGGAGCCACCCCGCGAGCCCCATCGCCAGAATGCACCTGCCGCCGCACCGGACACCATGCACCGCCAGCTAAGGGATGCTTACGAGCTGGTACGGACCAATTTAGCCCGTGCGTTCAACCGACAGGAGAAGTACTACAACCTCCGACGCCGTGCCTGGAAACCTGCGGTTGGAGACTGGAAGCGCGAACACCCATTATCCAGAAAAGAAGATGCCTCCTTCGAGAATCCCCGAGAACGGAATTGTGGGACGGACGGTTCCTATTGGCCGAGAATACCCAGCCGCGGAAACGACGAGTATTCCCGTCGCGAACGGAGGATGGGATAGGCCGAGTATTCCCAGCCGTTAGGATCGACGAGTATGTCCGTCGCGAGAAAGTTAGAACGAGAATGCCCGTTCCCGAGGAAGTGCTTGAGAATGCCCAAGCTAGGGAGCGTCTAGAATACCCGGCGCAGGAGCGGAGTAGGTTTGAGATCGGTGGCTCGGAGCGATCTGACTTTGGCTGCCCGCTGCCGACTTATATAGCGGTCCGCGCGGTCGCAAGTACCAATCAGCGCGCGCGGTAGGGCCGGCCGGAGTAGGAGCGTTTGCCGAACGCGGCACGCGGCACGCATGGTAGCACGTGATCACGGCAAGCTTAGCTGAGCGCGTGCACGTGCTCGGTCTTACGCGTTGCGTTCGGCGTTTGGACCGGAGTGGTGGCACGGCGGAGAAACGTAACGTTACATCTATGAATAGATAAAATTAATGGACGTTATGGAATTTTTAAGCTCCAGTTATGTGACTTTAATAAATTTTAACAAAAATTTATTATCAAAAAGTAAAAATTACGTCTTCATATTTTTTTTAAACTAGCTGCAACATTTCTATAATAACCAAATACTTTTATTAATAAAAAATTAAAAACTACAAATATCGTGCAAATATATTGATAAAATAAAATATTATAAGAAATATAAAAATTACTTACTTCTAATTTTAGCACCTTTGTGTGCCAAGGAGTCAGTCGTGTACTGTGAATTTTTTACACTGACCTGTACTAGTGTATGTACGCAACGCGGGAAATTTTGCTCGGACGCGAGTGACCGCATAACGCTGGTATAAAGGGTTAATATCATGAACAATTTTTTCTTGACATCAAATAAAATAATAACAAAAATTCTCTTTTTTTTTAACTGTCTGGTGTAGCTTTGGAAAAGTTTTTTTCTGCAATTTTTTTGGAATTTCCAAGCGGTCACTCGTCCAAGTCATAGCTGCACCGTTACTTGACTTCTGCGAACAGATTCCTAATGATTATCTATGAATACTTTGTGTTAATACATGTATATAACGGATAATTGAAGCATACTATTTATATAAATGTATATAAAATTATAGTTTTTTTAGTGATTTTCACAAATGCGAAATAGCCTCTGGAATAACTTTTTTATTATTCGTTTAAATAAGAATACATCTAAAAGAAAGTCAATATGATACATTAATTAAATTAAATATATAAAATTTTTATTCTTTAATTTTAAATAATTATTTCAATTAATGTAAAATAAATATTTAATAAATATTTTTTATATTGTTATTTAAAACATAATTGTTATGAAATAAATACTAAAATAATGATGAATTAATGTTAATAATAAATATTACTTTAAAACATTAAGTCAAATAATTAATTAATGTGAATTAATATTAAATAATTGTTAAATGTACATATTATGGGAGAATGGGATAAATCCAACCTAGATGCAGTTTTTGCTCTTTATAAGGCACAATTACCGGTCCGATTTAGAAATACTGGTTCCAAATCGGACTACCTTCTGGCCCAAATCGGACACTCCCATTTTTATCAACACTTTTAAACAGAGTTTCAAAAGATTATAATGTATTTTGTTTTAGTATTGAATAAAAACGAGAAATTTGACAGTATAAAATAAAAGTTTTATTAAAAAGAAAACAATTTTGTAACAATATATATGTATAGTTAGACATCACGGTCATATTATGATATTGTTATTAGAATTGAAGTCAATAAAATTCAATTATTCCCAGTTTGGTAACTCATAATATCTTATTAATCTAACATTTCTAGGACCAGATCAGATTTGATCGGTTGATCACCTATGCTACGATCAGGTTGCAATTCCTGTCTAAAGTCCAATTTGTATACGAATCTTTTTGAGCTTTGGAACAAATTTTACAATAAACAGCAAAAATAATCACAAAACATTTGATATTTTTGAATTCTACACTCTTTAATTATCTTAAATCAATTACCTTTCAAAATTTTTACATTTTTTAAATAATAAATTTACAATCTTTTTTCTTTGAAAAATTTTTTACTTTGGCTTAATTTTTGTGTTTATTCTAATGAATGTTACGACAGAGAACTGTCAAAATGCTGTCATATGTTCGGTGTCTTATAAGGACTTTACATTATAAATAGCATGAAAATCTGCTTAACTGTATTAATGTGAATTAAAATGTCCTATTTGGAACATGATTTAGTCTACTCTCTTTTACATTATATACAATACATAATATAAAATGTATACTTTTTTTCTAAATTTTTATCTTAAATTAAGAATTAATGTGAAATATATATGTAATTAATATAAAACTAATATTATTTTTACAATGAAGCCATACAATGTTCTTAAATTAAAAATTTATTAAATTAAAAGACGAATCTGTTTGTAACTTAAGACTTTTGAGACACAAAATAATATTTATACGTCTTTAAAAATAGAAACTTAAATCATACAATAAAAAATTGTCTTAAGTACTAATTAAATTACACGTATATGTAATATACAATTTGTACGGTTGTAATATTATATTTCATATTATGGTAGTGTCACAGTAGCATTGCGAATGTTATAAAAGTTGCACTGTTACAAAAACGTCTCATTGCGACATTACTGTAACACAAAGTTGACGTCATTAAGTGACATAATAGTGATATCACGATTAGCTTTTAATGATCTTACAATGACGTCATAATTTACTTCATGAACCCATTGTGACATCACTATGATGTTTTTTGCTATGGAGGAAGTTATAATATATTTGTTATATCCTTTTAATTGCTCGTTTATTGATCCATCTTTCTGTACTATTCCATTGTTTAGAAATGACGAGTGGATAAAATAATTGCATTAATTCTTTAACTGTATACATGGATCTAAGATTTTCGATACAATATATTATCTTAAATTATGTTGCAAAAAACATTAATTATTACAAAATACGAAACAATGTTATAAAAGCTGCTATAGCATCTTACACTTTCTACTTTGTATCTATAATATGTTTATAGTGTATCTCATCTTACCCTATCTTACTCTATTCATAGAGCAAGATAAGGAGAAATACCTGTTTAATTTTTCTTAAATAAATAAGTTAATAATTCTCTAAAGATTTTTTTCAATGATAGTATATTGAAAGATATACGAGATGTGATCAAAAAGTAAGGTGACTTTTCATTTTTATAAAATAATATTTATTTATTCATCCAAAATTATGTTATCCCCTTCAAAATAATCCCCCTCTGATACAATGTATTTGTACCAGCGCTTTTTCCAGTCGTCAAAACATTTCTCAAATGCACTTTTGGGTATTGCCTTGAGCTCCTCCAGCGATGCAGACTTAATCTCCTCAATCGTCGCAAATCTTCGTCCTTTCATAGACCTTTTCAATTTTGGGAAGAGGAAAAAGTCGCAAGGGGCCAAGTCTGGTGAATATGGTGGCTGAGGCATGATGATAGTATTGTTTTTGGCCAAAAAAGTACTCACTAGTAACGACGAATTTCGCTGACACACGTGTCATACCCAAAACATCCGTTAAAATTGATTGGCATGAGCCAAACGATATGTTAAGATCATTAGCTATTTCTCTAATCGTGATTCGACGATTTTTCAACACAATTTCTTTCACTTTCTGAACATTTTCGTTGGTTTTTGACATGCTGGGGCGTCCAGAGCGAGGTTCATCGTTAACATTTTCTCGGCCCTCTTGGAATAACTTATATCATTTATAAACATTTTTTTTGCTTAAAGTTGACTCACCGTACGCCACTGTCAACATTTCAAGAGTTTTTGAACACTTAATACTATTTTTTACACAAAAATTAATACAAACTCTCTGCTCCATTATTTTCAACAGCAAAAAAATCGCCGAGTACGCAAACACGAGTCTAACCTTTATGCCTCTCACATAAAAACAACACATACTATATAGTCAAAACTGTGAACATATGATCGTGACCAGTGTACCAACACAAAAAAAAAATTTTGAAATTAGAGTGTACAAAGCGCGCGAAATTCAAAAAGTCACCTTACTTTTTGATCACACCTCGTATACCCAAAGAATATTGTACAAGTAA
>NW_024105386.1:0-25280 GCF_016802725.1 Solenopsis invicta
TCGCGTTCTTTAATTCCTGTTTACTTTCTATTTATTTCCTATTTTACACTTTTTCAATTCTTCCTCCTTCATTTCTTCCTTCTTACATTACTTTATTCCTCTACTTTTCTTTACCTTTGTTGCACATTTTTTAAACTCTTTACTAAAAGAGATAATGTTTTATTAAGGATGTACTGGCGGTAACGTCTAACATTGACAATGCCTTGAAAATTTTATAAATCGTCTATTTATTATCTGAACATATGTTTAAAATTTGAATTTGATCCTCTAACTGGTTCACTAGTTATTCAACTTTAAATTTTGCATGTATTTTTATGGTATAGCAGTACATTTCCACTTATATCAACGAAATTACAAAGAAGCAACATTGCCAATATTCTGAAACTTTGTTTATGAGTAAATAAAATATTGAACAACATTTCTAAAAAAAGTTTATATCGATTTACTAACTTGTTATTAAGATATCAATGCAATATCAAAACGACGCGAAATTTCTGTAAATGTCAAATTTTCGAATGGGCTACATAATCATACTACATGACCACATTCTACTTTGACTTGTATAAAGTGATAGAAGAGCAAATATTATGTTAATGGTATTTATTTAAATATCTTATGGATTTTTAAGTTCTATTTGATATCTGATATACATTAAATTGCATTAAATGTTATCAATATGCGTCTAGTTTTTTCATTTCTTACAGTTGATTTTTGGTAAAATTTATGTGCAAGTTTTTTTGTCGACGATCGCAAAAATTGCAAAATATACAAATATATTTATTTGTGGTCCCAAATATCACGTTAACTAACATTATTTAAGTCCTATACATGATACGAGTACATATGGTGTTACCCAGATAGCAATGCATTCTTTGCACAAAAGGAGAAATATTTGCTAATTACAAGTTTTCCTTTGGTTGCAGTCACGTTGTTATATCGCAGACGCTAACCTCTTTGTATAAGACTATCTAAAGGTAATAGGAAGGAAACTGTTTCTCAGGAACTGAAGGACAATAGTATACGGAACTTATTAGTATAAAATTTCCAATAACTTGTTATAAATAGTTTTCAACAATTCTTTATTATAATATTTCCTCCAAATATAAGGAAATTGTGTTAACATCATAATTGATTAAAATTATATATTTATGTATTTTAATATATTTCAATAAAATATGTATGTTATACTCAGTTAGCACACAATATTTATGATAAATATTAATAAATATTTATCATAATTTTTTAAAAAATATAGAAATATTTTATACATATTTTATATACATAACGGAAAAGATTATAAAAATATTTATCCAAAATATTGTTAAAATATCTATTAAATATTTTCTAAAATATTTATTGTAAGTGAAAAATATTTACAAAAATATTAATGTAAATATTTATAACACATAAAAAAAATATTTGTAATATTTTGTAAAGCCAGGATTGTATAGCCAGAACATCCTTAAAGAAAATTTCATTTTAATAACAGAAAATCACAAATATCATATGATATTCACCCGTTATTAAAAAAAACCTTAAAACGCGTGTTCAATTACATTCATAATTTCTGAAATCTTTACCTTCTCCGCCTTCTCTAATTTTTTTGTCTTTTCTATTTTATTACTATTTTACACTTCTTCGATTCAATCTCCTTCCTTCCTTCCTTTTTACATTATTTCATTACTCTTCTTTTAATAACATTTTAATAGCAGTATTATAACAATATTAAATAAAATTGCTGAAAATGAAATATAACACAAAGTATCAATTCTTTATAATGATATTATAACCATAAACATAAACGTTTAATAATACTTATCTAAAATAATCGTGAAATCGTCCAAACGGAAAAGAAAAGTTCTCATCGACGCAGGAAACAGAACCAACACATTATTACACCATTAACCTCGTGATGCATGTAACAGTTATGTCTATTAACTGTCAAAACGTAATCTTCGCGATGACAGCAGCTCGCGAAGTAAGCACATCGAGAGAACCAATCAGCATTACGGAAAAGCATCAACAATAAATGCGACTATCGATTTAACATGGATTTTCTCAGATAGGAGGATTGATTATTTAATTATTTATTTTTATATATTTATTTGCGTGTTTATTTCAGATTTGGATTGAAAGCTCATTTAGGATTTCTGTAATTCGCGGGATGCCACTCCGAAAAATGTTAGACATATTAACATTGTTATCTAATAATTTATTAAATTTACTGATTTTTAATAAATCCACTGATGAAGGCTCAGTATAACATAAAATGCATTTGGTTTTTATAATTTAAAGCAATTTAGATGTTTTCAAAGTGTATCATTTTCGGAACAAACCTGGTCTTTATAATTTATGGCATTGTGGAAATTTTCAAAGTTATTATTTTTTGGAATAAATCTACTCATTAAAGTCTAATTATTTACCTTTATTGTTATTCATTTACGCGAGCTTGACGTCACATTATTTTAAATGAAAATACTTAGAGAAGCTGTTTTTTATTATAGCAATTTATTTATATTTATTTGTATTCTACTTTTTGTTGAATCATTGGTTTGCATTTTTCTTCAATTCTCTATTACATCACTGTTTTTTAAAACAAAATTATTCAGCAGCATTGTCAAGTTCTTTTTCGGTTAAAGTTGCAGGCAATTATAAAATAACTTATCAAAACATAATTTTTATAGAAACTTTTTTTATTAGGATTTCAAGATTTAATTGAAGTGATATGTATTTACGTTATATTTAAACAAATCTTTCATAACAGTAATCGTGCGTAATTTATGTAGAGCACAGTTTTTGCGCCGTCCTTTCCATAAACACTCATGGGTGCATTTGTTAGAAAATAATGCTAAAGTGTTTTGAATGTTTTCTTTTTAAGTGTGTGCCCGCCTACTTTGTGTATACTTTCTAGAAATTTATAATTAATATTTAAGAAATAAAAAAAGTTAACTTTTTATTTACATTTTTTACATAAATATTCTTAGTGAAAATCTTGTTCTTATAATCTAGTTTCTATATGTTTAATATCATCAATTGATTTTATTGGCAAACAATTGTTTATGCGTTCTATTGAAGAAATGATTTTTATAATAGGTGTAATTGTATCGATGCTTTGCGTAAATTATAATAAAAAAAATTTTTAATTTTGAAGAAGCTTTTTATAACTAATTTTTTTGTGAAATGTGAAAAAATTTTAAACATGCTAAAACTTTTGAGCAATAGTTTTTATATATAATATTTCTTTTTTGCAATAGCTTTATTAATAGCTGCGCGATTACATGAATTCAGCCGATCCACTGCAGACATAATAAAAATTGTTAAGGTGCATGAATCTACGCTACGTAAAAGGTAATATATATTTTCCAGATTCTTTACAGATATTCTAGCAAATATATATATATATATATATATATATATATATATATATATATATATATATATAAATATATATATATATATATATATAATATTTAATTTATGTAAATGTTCCGATGAGGAAAGGGGAGGTAGTCCCGTTGACATATGTTACCAAGGTCAAAGTCATCGAGACTACTTCCCCTCATTGGCATATTTATCTTAATTTATATATTGCATGTTGTAATAAAGCAGAATGTAGATAATGTTATATCCACAATAGTTGTACTTCGTCACTTATGAAAATTGCAGTTATATAACATTATATTTAATATATGGCTAAAAGTGTTGGGTAACTATTAAATTAATTATATTACAGTTATACATTCGTCAACAAAAAATAGGGAACACTTTCCAGACACCAAAAATTAGATTATCTTCAAATAGCTGCAGCTCGGCGAAAAATCATCGCAGATAAAAAATGAAAAAAGCATTTTGAAGCTTGAAGTTTTAACTTTAACGCTGAATTGACAGATTTTTAAAATTTTTTTAACTTCCTTGTTTTATGCAGTAAAAAAAGCACACCTAGTTTTGTTTCTTAAAATTTTGTATTTTTGACACTTTGTAGCTTGATAGAATTTTTTTCGAACAATTTAAAGAAAGCTTTATAAACTACGACATTTTGCCTACAGAATGCTTTGTTTAAAATTTCTCTATGATTTTTTTTTACCGTGTTACGTAACTTTGAAGCTAAATCTGCATTTTTTACAAATGATATCCATACTCCGTAAAAAATCATCGTAGACTAAAAATGAAAAAAGTATTTTAAAGCTCGAAGTTTCAGCTTTAACATGCTATCAATGGTTTGCAAAAATTTTCTTAATTTCTCATTGTTATGCCTACAAAAAGATACATTGTTTTTTTTCTTCAAAATTATGTATTTTTGACAGCTTGTAGCTCAATAAAAAAAAATTTTTTTTTTTTGACAAATGCAATGCAAGTGCCATAAACTATAACATTTTTCTTACACAAAAAAAATTGGTTAAAAAACTAAAATATTTAATCTGATACGCACAACTAAACATTGGGTTGATTCAACAATTATTTAGTTGCACGAAAAAAGATGTTGTTTATTTATATTAATCATTCCAATTTTTTAACTAAGAATTAATTAACTAAGAATACAAAATCAACTCAATATTTAGTCGTGTGTATCGAACTAAATATTTTAGTTTTTTAACCAATTTTTTTTCTCAGTGTACAAGATGTTTTTTTTTAATTTTTCTACGATTTTTTTTGATCGAGTTACAAGACTTTGAAGAAACACATTTTTTATAATACATTTTTTTGAAAACTGACGCTTACCACCGACATTAGCATTATCTAATATGCACCTCGTGGAGGTTGCCAGTCGGATTTTGCACATCGTGTGCGTACGTGTGCGTGTGCGTACGTGTGCGTGTGCGTGCGTGCGTGCGTATCACAGCGGAGATAAGGACCCCGCAGTTTGTTATGTTATGAGGGGTTTTCGGATGCGTTTGTTGAGAGCCCGTCGATCGGAGACGTTTGAATTAAACACTCGTACGGTTAACAATAAAGTTCTTTATTCAATTTAGTTACACTATCTTTTATTCGAGATAGATAATATAACATTGAACGCGACGCGGTACTGTGACTGTCGCGTACTTTAATCTGAGTCCGTTGCGTCTGCCGTTGGCTCTTTATTTATTGGAGAGCTGGCCGATTTGGCCTTGCCGAATCGGCAGATCTGTCGTCCACTCAAGAAGGTCGCCTGTTTAGCGTTCCCGGTATTGGTTACCGTGTCACGGTGTCGGCATCACCGATATTGGTGGTGTAATATAAATAAACTTTATTTTATAATTAATTGTTTTATCAGCGATGGCTTTTGCTACTCGCGACAGTCACTTTTGCAGTATTTAATATTTGCACTCAAAGTACATTATTACTAATTGCAAGTGTTTATCCTACACTCACTCACATACAAACACACGCGCGCGCGCGCACCCACACCTACGCCCACACCAACACACCCACACACCTATACTCACCCCCGCACACGCACACTCACACGCACACGCACACTCACACGCACACTCACACGCACACGCACACGCACACTCACACGCACACACACAGAGAGCAGAGAGGGTTTGGAGTCATTAAATACTGCAGAAATGATGAACTGCGAGGTCTTTATCTCTGCTGTGATACACGCACATGCATCCACACACGTACGCGCACGCACGCACACACATATACGCACACGCACACACACGATGTGCGAAAACAGACAGGCAACCTCTACGTGATGCACATTGGGTAATGCTAATGTTGGTGGTAAGCGTCAGTTTTCGGAAAAATGTACTGTAAAAAATTTGTTTCTTCGAAGTCTTGTAATTCGATCAAAAAAAGTCGTAGGAAAATTAAAAAAAAAGCGTTTTGTACAGAAAAAGTAATACCTTATGGCACTTGCATTTTATTTGTCGAGAAAAAATTTTTTTATTGAGCTGCAGGCTGTCAAAAATAAGTAATTTTAAGGAAAAAACAGTATATCTTTTTTAGGGCATAGCACACAGAAATGGAGAAAATTTTTAAAAACTATTAATAGCATGTTAAAGCTAAAACTGCGCGTTTTAAAATGCTTTTTTCATTTTTTGTGTACGATGATTTTTCACATAGTACGGATATCATTTGTAAAAAATGCAGATTTAGCTTCAAAGTTGCGTAACTCAGTAAAAAAAAAAAAAATCGTAGAGAAATTTTAAAAAAAGTTTTTTGTAGGCAAAATGTTGTAGTTTATGAAGCTTTGTTTGAATTGATCGAAAAAAATTCTTTTGTCGAGTTACAAAGATACAAAATTTTAAGGAACAAAACAAGGTGTGTTTTTTTACTTCATAAGATAAGTTAAAAGAACTTTAAAAATCTATCGATTTAGCATTAAAGTTAAAACTTCAAGCTTCAAAATGCTTTTTTTCATTTTTTATCTGCGATGATATTTCGCCGATCTACAGCTATTTGAAAATAGCATAATGTTTGGTTTCTGGAAAATGTTCTCTATTTTTTGTTGATAAGTAGTAATAATATTGATACATTTTGGCACAATTATCAGAAATATCAGGTCCTCATTAATTTTAAATTTAACTAAATTTATTATGTATGTTTTGATATAGTGCTGAGAAAAACATTTTATTTTATTTAAAATTAATTTAAAAGAATCTAAAATTCCTGGAAATTGCATTATGAAAAAAGTGTAAAACATACAAATAATAATGTATTTAATTTTTCTACAATTGCGTTAGGTACAGAAGACATTTTAATAATGAACTTTTGTTTTTGTGTATAGATTGATGGAATTTGGTGATACTCCGTCTAGTGCTTTAACATTAGACGAATTTATGACAGTGGATTTAGAAGAAGAACAGGATCCCCCAGCATTTAAAGCGGCACGCAAAAAGGATAGAGAACGTTTACAAAGAGTACGTCTTTTTCTTTAAATTGTAATATTTTCTTAAAAGCTTGAAAATCTATTTAGTGGTATAAAACAAAATTGCCAATAAAAACATTGAGTTTTCTTGTGCGAATTAATTAAATTTATTCTATCTATTGGTTGACAAGGGCGTTTCTCGACAAAACAATAAAGTCAATTTGCAGAAGAAAACCCGATTCCAGTTCCTATTGTTAGCTTTGTTTAATACTCATTGAATTTATTTTGTAAAATGATTAAGTTATTATTCTTTAGTTACTTATTATATTGGGATAAAACAAAAGTTTTTGTAGCGTTTGACAAATAAATTTGTTCACATGTGGTTGAAATATGACACACACACACACGCACGCACGCACGCACGCACGCACGCACGCACGCACGCACGCACGCACGCACGCACGCACGCACGCACGCACGCACGCACGCACGCACGCACGCACGCACGCACGCACGCACGCACGCACGCACGCACGCACGCACGCACGCACGCACGCACGCACGCACGCACGCACGCACGCACGCACGCACGCACGCACGCACGCACGCACGCACGCACGCACGCACGCACGCACGCACGCACGCACGCACGCACGCACGCACGCACGCACGCACGCACGCACGCACGCACGCACGCACGCACGCACGCACGCACGCACGCACGCACGCACGCACGCACGCACGCACGCACGCACGCACGCACGCACACATAGACATGTAGGGGAGAGGGGGGTTAGATGGCGAATTGTTAATTTTTCCATGTTAATAATAAATAACAAACTGATGCTTAATTTATTAGAGATTTTAGATGGCAACAAATAATCTGTGATAGTTTGATTTCAATCTGTTCATAAGAATAGATAATATATTATAATAAGAAATGTGTTTTGAAAGCACCTATCCGTAACTTTTTGGTGTTCGTTCATAAGGAATAACATAATTATAATGAATATGTTTACTTTTTCTATAAAATTACAATATCGTATAGCTAAAAACGTATATAATAATGTATTTATATTTTTCAATTTTTATATTGCATTATTTTATATTTCATAAACAAATAAACACGGCGACTAGAGGTAAGATGACGAAAGTCGTGCATAGACAAGGTAATGCATTTGTGTATTTTTTGGTCTTAATAGCATTCTGACTATATACCAAGTGTAGAAGTATGAAACCGGAATTTTTTTGTAAAAATTACACGTCTGTTGTTTGAAAATGATAAAAAATATTTTATTCAAAATAATCTCCATTGCTATTTATACATTTTTCCCACTTCTCTGGCAGTTTAAGAATGCCACACCAAAAAAACAGTTCTTTTGAAGCGAACCAGTTATCGAGCCATTTTCGTACATTTTCATACGAATTGAAGCGTTGTTCAGCGAGAGCATGTCCCAGTAATGTGAATAGATGGTAATTGGACGGAGCTAAGTCTGGAGAATAAGCTGCATGTGCTAGTATTTCCCAACTGAACGCCTCAATCGTTTTTCTGACCCGTTTTGCTGCGTGTGATGGGGCATTATTATGGAGCAAAATGATTTTGTGTTACCTTTTTCCATATTCCGGTCGTTTTTCACATAATGCTTGATTTAAATTCATCATTTGCTGTTGGTAGCGATCAGTGTTAACGGTTTTACCAGGTTTTAGCAGCTCATAATAGATTACACCCTTCTGATCCCACCAAACACAGAGCATTTTTTTTTCCAAAGCGATTTGCTCTTGCAGTGGATGTCGATGGTTCGTTTGAATTTACCCATGATTTACGACGCTTAGGATTCTCAAAATATATCCATTTTTCATCACCTGTCACGATTCGATGGAAAAATGACTTTCTTTTGTATCTATCGAGCAGCATTTTACAAGTGGTTTTTCAATTTTCTTGCTGTCTTTTATTCAGTTCATGCTGAACCCATTTTCCCACTTTCTGAATCTTTCCTATAGCTTTTAAATGAATGGAGACGGCTTTCTGCGTCACATACAATTGATCCGCGAGTTCTTGTTAAGTTTGAATATCATCTTCATCCAATAAGGCTTGCAATTTGTTGTTTGCGAACTTTTTTGGTAGTTTCTCACGCTTTTCGTTTCTCACGTCAAAATCACCACTTTTGAATTTTTTGAACCACTCGAAACACTGTGTTTTAGCATGTTCACCGTAAGTTTCGACAAGCATTCGATGCGATTCTGCAGCAGTTTTCTTCAAATAATAACAGAAAACCAATGCTGTCCACAAATCGTAGTTCGTAGGCACAAAACTCGACATGTTTAAGGTTATAGAAAAATATACCGGTGTATGGAACTTGGGTTGTTGTGTGTTGAAAATCTTTGTCAGCTGTTAGAGGGAGATGATGGCGTTGCAGAAGCGGTCTTACGATGCCTAAACTGATGGCTAGCACCATTTATAGGGAAATTCCGGTTTCATACTTCTACACCTGGTATAACTACGGTGACCATTTTCTTCGAGAAAATAAAGGACAAAATTTTAAGGGTTTATTCTTAATGTTTCTAAACCATTTTATGGTAGTTAGGAATCAAAGCATTTCAAAATTTTCTTATATTGTATATCAAAATAAGGCATTTTGTAATTTTTTAATAATTTTAACTGGTTTGATTGCATTGTAATAAATCCTTTAAATTTGGAATAGGTTCGAAATAACAAAAAAATGAAAACGGATCTAATCTGAATTTTTAACTAATTAAATATATAATTATATAAGAAAAATTACCTTTATGTATATATTTATCTTTTATACATTTTTAACAATAGTATTTATACATATATATTTTTTAACAATAATAATGAATTTTTAATGTATTTTTGAAAAAAAATTATTTGTTTTAAAGAATGATGATAATTGTTTAAAAAAATCATGAAATTCTAAACAATTTTATAATTGCATTTTGTATAAATAATACCAGCTTTAAGAGTGTCAACTTCAAGTTCGGTTTTTTTACTATTCCAAATATTATTTGTTATTGATAACATTCCTTTAATAGGAGTGTTTGAGTTAGGAAAATATAAACAAAATTCTATAATTTTTAAAACATTTTTTTTTTCATCAACCTCTAGTTGAAGTAATCGAATAAATTCGTAGAAGTGACAATAGCAATTTATTGTATCAGAATTAACTTCACTTTTCCTGAGACAAACTGTGTTCAAATTAAGACTGTAATTTTGTAAATAAAGGACAAATTTGTAATATAAAAAATACAATTTAAAAAAAGAGGACAAAATTAAGTTTTCAAGAAATGAATAAGTTTAAAACACAGTTACTTGAAATAAAGGACTGTTCTCTGAAAAAAAGGACGGATGGTCATCGTATATATAACGCAATTTTAATCACAATATGTATCGTAATGCATATCACAATTTTTATAATTTTATTTTTGCATATTATATAAATATTTTTTGTTTTATTTACATTTTTTTTACGTTGTAATATCAAAATAGTAAAAAATTATTATATTATAATAAATCTTTTTTATTCATAAAAGTGCATTGTTAACTTTATTTGACTGTTTTTTTACCTTATTCGGTATTAAGTCATCTTACTCGCATATGGGGGCAAGATGACGAAATTGACATGTCATAAAATAATTTCAATTTTAAAAAATTTTAGTTTATTTTTCAACTTCTAATTTTTACTGGTGATAAACAAGATTTTAATGAATCTAAAAAAAAAATAGATTGTTATTTTTACAGTACCACAGAAATTAGCAAAAATCGACAAATCTTAAGGTCGTCATTTTACCTCTCTCCCCTACATATTCTAACATTTTAATTAATCACGTATTTCTCTGCGATTTATCTATGAATTTCAAATGCAAGTTTACTTTAAATAAAAATAAAGAAATAAGGTGCATTTTTATCATTTAATACTTTTTTATTTTTGGAAAGAAAGAAACGCTGCACAAGTAACAACGATATATAAGTGCCGTTTATGAACTGCTGTAGCTGACAAAAGAAATGAGGGTAGTTGAAAGTACTTTGTAAGTGGTTTGCTTAGTTTAAAAGTGGCAATTTTGATTTGGGAGACTGTTTTAGCAGGCTTGTAGTCATTGATGATCAAATCGTATTGGTAATTGAAAATAATCCACATAATGTGGGATATCACAGAGATATTTCATATTTTATATTAAAGTTGTAAGGCATTTAAAGACACTTTGATACGTGAATTGCTATTATGTTTGCGTCTTATGATTTACGGAAAAAAATTTAATGGACCACATTTCCATCAACGATTCTCTGCTTAAATGCAACGAAAATGACTTATTTTTTTAAACGAATGATCATAAATGTTGAAAAATGGATTGTTTACAACAATATAAAGTGAGAAACAGAGAAAATGGAGAAAAATCAAATGAGCCGCCGTTAACCACTTCAAAAACCGGTCTGAAAAAAAATAATGCTGTATGAAATTTGAAAGGTGTCGTGTATTACAAGCTTTTTTAGCACAATTTGATGTTGAATTTGGACCCAATTGTATAGACAGTAATTGATGAAAAATGTCCGGAAGCTAACTAGAAGAGCGTCACCTTTCATCAAGACAATGTCAGATTTCTGTCTCTTTGCAAACCCGGCAAAAATTTATGGACACTGGAATGTCTTACTTTACCTGTCGTATTTATCTGATTTTACATCTTTAGATTACTCATTTCGATCTTTATAGAATTCTCTTGAGGAAAGAATTTTATTTTTCTGCAACCTGTAAAAATTATTTAGACCAGTTTATTGTTTAGAAAGATGCTAAGTTCTAGAAGAATGGAATTATGAAGCTGTTTCAAAGATGGCGAAAAGTAATGAAACAAAATGGCACATATATGGTTGACTAAATATTATATATAAATATTTAAACATTGTTTTTAAATTTTACTTAAAAAAACGCTACCAGAATTTTTGTTTCAATCTAATATTTTTGTATTCTAATAATTTTATATTTTAATGATATTTCTATTTTCAGTTAGAAAACATAGATATGGAAATCAGTGAGCTGCAAGCAGAAATTGATAAACAGTTAGAAGATTATAGACTAGGAGGGAAAGTGAAAAAAAGGAAGGATGGTAATTATGTTTTTTAGCATACATTATTTAATTCTTCTGGGACAAGAGCCTTTTAACAAAGTAACTTATGGAAGATTTTGTTTTCTAAAGATTGTTGAAGTCAATTCTAACTCCACAATTCTAAAATTTAAAATTCAATACGGCTGAAAAAGTAATCTATTATCATGAAACTTTTTTTAAGTTTTTAGAACCTTTAAGAAAAAAACACCAAAGAAATATTAAAAAATAATGGCGTTATTTTGGTTGTCCAAATAGTATTAATGCCATTTAGGTATTAATATTATAAAAAAAACACTAAAAGTGATACCGAAAAAACACCAAAAAATAATAGCGTAATTTTGGACACCCTAATAGACAAATATTAGTATATTGTCTGCATATTCACGAAATTTTAAGATTGAAAATGATTGCGTAAATATTTTAAGATGCGCTCTTATCTACAGTATAAATTACAAAAACCAGAAAAAATTATTTAATATTTATTTGTTTATTTAACAATTTATTCACATTTAATTGCGTGTTTATTTTAAAAGTTTGGATTGAAGGATAATATAAGGATAATATAAGATTTTTGTGACTCGCGTGATAACCGTACTATCAACACGAAAAATTGTTAAAGATATTATTACATTTATTGAAATGTACGACTTTTTAAGTTTACTAACGAAGGTTCTGTGCAGCAAGAAACGTGTTTGGTTGATTAATGTACTTGTAACTAATTTTTTCTGGTTTTTATAATTTATGATATTGTAGATGTCAATTCTCTAACAAGAGAAGTGCACAAAGTCATAATCGCGAATGGGTACGAATTATATATTGTTAGAAAGGTCTTGCCGAGTACAATTTAGCTGTGCAATATTTCGCTTGAATAGCGTTTCTAGAGGGCGCTGTGCGCAATAGAAGTTAAAGTTATATAGCGTCTTATAAAAGTACGAAAACGTTATAATATGTCGAAAATAATCAATTATAATGAAAAATATGTAAGAAACAAAGTAGAGCTTAAAAAGTTTGCCTAATAATAACAAAAGTTGACTTAGGTGAAGTTTCCAAATTCATATAAGGATCAAGTTGAACTTCTTTAATGGATCTTTCTATTTCTTTGCACATTATTTTAACTAATGTTGAAACGTTTTTGAAACACTGGTGACAAACATGTTTTTAATGAAAACTATAATTAATTATTTTCGAGATATTTTAACGTTTTGGACTTTTATAAGACGTTATGTAACTTTAACTTCTATTACGCACAGCGTTTTCTAGAAGTGGTATTCAAGAGAAATATTGCACAGCTAAACTCTAGTTGGCAAAACTTTTCTAATGATATATAATTCGTATCCATTCGCGATTATCACTTCATGCACTTCTCTTTTATAATTGTATTTTTAATTGTATTTTTTGGAACAAAATTTGCTCGTTAAAGACTTAATTATTTTTGTTTACTGTTATTCACTGACACGAGTTGGCCTTTATTTAGATTATAAGAGTTTTATGTGTGCAAGAATATGATTCAAATATCTAGTTATAATTGTAATATTTATTTTTCTATTTCAACAAAATTTTTTATATTTTAAAATGATAATATGCATATTTAAAGCAACTGTCTCATATATATTCACTATGTAATACTAAATTAACATACATCAAATGGATTGCTCAATTATTGTTTCCACAAATAATACAAATAAAACGTAATTTTTTGGAAATATTTTATACATAATTGCAGTTATGCGTTCATAGTAAAATGGCAACATATTGCTAAATTGTGAAATATATAAATTGTATAACAGCAGTATGACAGCTTAATTATTACATTTAATTATTTGTAATTTTATGCTGTCATAATGTCATCATAAAGAATGCATAAAATGTTGGCATTCTATGTCTAGCACGCTTGTCTATTTGGGCAAATGGTGTAAACAAATCTGTGTATACACCGAAATTTTGAATGTTAATACCATAAGTTAGGTGTTGACACTGAAACTTTTGGTGTTTTCTCAAAAAATTGGGTGTTGACACTGAAATTTTGATTGTTGATACCGAAAGTTTGGTGTTGACACTGAAACTTTTGGTGTTAACACTAAAAATTGGGTGTTGACACCGAAATTTTGAGTGTTGATATTGTTACGTCCAGGGTTGAAGAAGGGTAAGATATGGAGGGAGAAGGGAGGGAAGGCGTAACAACTTGAGGACGTGCACACGAGGCACAAACAGGCCGCGTCGACAATCCAGGATATATAGGTCAGTGGGACCACAGCGGGGACCCAACGACAAATATCCGGGCGTTCCGCGTCCCTCGGTCCTGTTTTGAGGCAGCAAATTTAATTGCTTTACCTTGGGATCGGACCTAGTGTTTGGCTTATTAGAGCGAGGGATAGTGAATCAGGTTGAGAAATTAATTAAGTTCCCTTATAGTCAATCATCGCTTTATTAAAAGAAGATAATGAAAAATAGAATAATAAAAAAAAATTTAATACTATATGAAAGTAATTTGTTACAAGTTAGAGTTGTTAAGGAACACAAAATTAGTAATTAATTAGTAAAAACGAAATTTCGCAGACTCGTGGTACAACGTTGAAGATTAACAATTACGGTTATATATATTACATTCATAATATCCTATACTTATGTGATTAACAGGGTATCTGTATGCGTATGTATAATTGTGTCCATATTGTCAAGAGGTATTATTCTCTAATTTTTTTTACAGTAGCGGAATTGGGGCGAAAATGGTTGAGGAATATTATTTTTGGGACTAAGTAATAATTTGGGTATGTGGGGGGGAGAAGACGGGAATAGTGCTGTCGGGAGGGAGGTGGGGAAGGTAGGCGCGAACGGTTTCCAGATCGAATTGTTCAGTCCCGATTGAAAATGCGCCAGGAGGGAAGGGATTGGAGCACAACGGAAGGACAGACAGGACGGCGTTTAACGACTGGAGGAAACCAGGAGCGAAAAACGAACAAGGGGGGAGTGGTGGAAGTTCGTCTAACAAGGGGAGGACCAGGTGAGAGACCCTGGAATTTTGATCCCAATTTTTTTAGTTATTCTGGAGACGAAAAAAATGTTTACGTCTCCCGGCGTTTCATTGAATAGGCCTTAGTTTCGAAATAATAAATTTGTGAAAATTGGTCGCGGCTCGCCATATGAGCCTTCCCGGTAACTGTTCTCGCAACCAGTGCAGTCGGCTCCGTGCGTTAGGTGTTTGCTTCACAATCGTAAGATCCGAGTTCGCTCCCGGATGTGTGCAATATTTTTATTTTTTTATTTTTAATAAATGTATTTGTATAAATTAATATCTTGATGATATTAATATAGTATGCAAATTTCTAAAATAGAAAATTTAATTTAATATCATTTTCTAAACTTTAATTTAAATTTAATTTGAAGGGAATTTGAATTCAAGTAATAATATTTGAAATAATAAATAGGTAATAATAATAATAATATATAAGTTATTTGAAATGGATAACATATAAAGGCAATTTCCAATTAAATTTTAAATTAAACAATTTTCAAATTGTTTAATTTAAAATTTAATTGGAAATAATATTAACAGTATTTTAAAATTCTAGTTTTTAAAATAATTAATCGTAAAAGAAGAATAATAAACAAACATCTGATTGTGAATGTGAATGTAAATGACTACATACCTGCAAGGGGATTAAAAACCTCTCGTTTATTTACCATTTTATATCCGTTTCTTTTACCAGTATTAAATTTAAACAATTTGAAAATTTAGATACGTTGCCTTTATATGTTATCCATTTCAAATATCTTATATATTATTATTATTATTACCTATTTATTATTTCAAATATTACTTGAATTCAAATTCCCTTCAAATTAAATTTAAATTGAAGTTTAAAAAATGATATTAAATTAAATTTTCTATTTTAGAAATTTGCATATCAAGAGGCGCGGTCGCGTCTCGTGCCAATTCAAAAAAAAAGCGAGAAAGACCGACGCCTCTTTTACGCGAGTCAGCGAGTTCAAGCATAACAAGATTATCAGATCTCAGCAACGGTTGAACCGATCAAGTTCAAAGTCGTCTCATTCGATAGCTTGGGAAAAAGTGCATATATAAAAGTGTTTTTATTTTTTCTCTCCGTGCCGTACGAGCGGAGATATCGCGATGCAAATTCTATATTAATATCATCAAGATAAATAAATACATTTATTAAATAAAAAAAAAGAAAAAAAATATTGTACACATCCGGGAGCGAACCCGGATCTTACGATTGTGAAGCAAACACCTAACGTATGCAACCAACTGCATTGGTTGCGAGAACAGTTACCGGAAAGGTTCATATGGCGCGCCGCGGTATGGCCAATTTTTACAAATTTATTATTTCGAAACTAAGGCCTATTCGATGAAACGCCGGGAGACGTAAACTTTTTTTTCGTCTCCAGAATAACTAAAAAAATTGGGATCAAAATCCCAGGGTCTCTCACCTGGTCTTCTCCTTGTAAGTATTCCACGCTGGGGGCAGGAGAAGGGGAAGGACGTTTATCCTCAAGATCGTGAGATCCGAGAATCGGAAGCTCCAAGGAAACTTCTTCCTCCTCCTCGAAATTGTGGAGCTCGGGGGTCGGAGATCTCTGCGGAAATCTCTTTTCCTCGAAGTCCTGGACCTCGGGGTTTGGAGGTGGAGACAGGGAGATAGGGGAATCGGGGAAGATCCTGTACGTGAGTTGGCTCGAAACAGAGGCGGGAGAGTTTACGTGTTCGGAGGGGGGTGACGGTTTCTCTTCGTCGAGAGGGACCGGAGAGTAAGAAGGTTCAGGGGAAGAATTTACGGGTGAGTTTACGTGTTCGGAGGGGGGTGACGGTTCCTCTTCGTCGAGAGGGACCGGAGAGTAAGAAGGTTCAAGGGGACAATTTGTGGGTGAGTTACCGGAAGTTATTGAAATATTCAATTGTTTGTTATGTACGTTTTCTAATTTAAGTAAATTAACGATAATTGGTATTGCTTCCGAGGGGAGATTGAATGACGCAGCAAGCTTCCTTGCTCTCCGGTTTCGGCGATTCCGACGGTGGCGGGCTCCGGCGCGAGACTTATTCTTGTGTATTTGTTGTAGAATACGATTATTCACTAGAACGAAATAAATAAAAATTTGACTCCCCTTTCTCTCTAATATACCGAAAGAAAGAATTTAACTGGGGAGAGAGGATGGGAAGGTAGTTGAATTACAAAGGAGTATAAGTCTGAATCGAATCGACGGAGTCAAATTCAGAAAGGTAAGAGTATAAATTTCTTAGAATTAAATCGAGCCGAAGCTCGATTTAATCCAAAAATGGAAATTAAGTTTGAATCAAATCGAACGGAGTTCGATTCAATCCGGAAAAATAAGGATATAAATTTCTTTGAATCAAATCGAGCCGAAACTCGATTTAATCCAAAATGGAAATTAAATTTGAATCAAATCGAACGGAGTTTGATTCAAGCCAGAAAAGGTAAAGGTAGTCAGAAATGCACGGAGGGGAAATGACAATTATAATATGAATATGTATAGATTACCCGTAAGAGAGAAAAGCTAGTCAGCAAAGATAAACTGATGATTGGAACTTACTTGTTGATTGAACGGTTAGGGTTGACAAATGTGATACTCTCGGGGCCGCAGGCCTCCACACTGGGCCGCACTCAGTGGGAGATGAACAGTTCAGTCAAAGGGATTGCGGGTACGATGAAGAATGGTCGCTAATTCATGAGATCTGATTATTGAGAGTCACCGTATTCTTCGAATCGGGGTGAGATCACCGCCGCTCGGCCCCGTTAATTAGGATATCCGCTGGTTGCGAAGGAAAGGAATCGTTACTCCGCAGGACGTAACAATATCGAAAGTTAGGTGTCGACACTAAAATTTTGGGTGTTGACACCAAAAATTGGATGTAAACACTGAAATTTTTTGTGTTTTTTTTGTAAGGGAATTACTTTAGAATTTAAATACCTAAAAATATAAAAGTTTAAAAAGGTACTTCTAATTAGAAACTTATAAGGTTTAAAATAAGATAGATAGCTATTAGAGAGATACCCTAACAGTTCTTCATTATGGAAACTTAAATGATTCATATATATTTGATATACTAAAGATGGCTTGAAACCAGGAGGCTGTAACTGCATAGACTGGGGAGAAAAAAGTCGGTAACGAAAAATGTTTCGTGGACCATAGCATTGCCATCTTAGATATTGATTTTATCATTGTTGTTCACCAAATGTTAATCAAAGCTATAACAATACACGCTGGAATTTTATCTTTATCTAACATTTGGTCAAAGATGGCGACACCATATGGTCCACGGAACATTTTTTGTGACCACTTTCAATTTTTGCAGTTACGTCTCCTTAATCTTATTTCATGCTTGAAACAATGCCGAAATGTTCAAGATTATTTTAGATTAAAAATAAAGCTGGTAATTTTGAACTTGTGTACTGAGTACTGCGCAAACACTCTAACCTTTGACTATTTATAACAATTTCGTTTAACATTATTTATTTATAAAAAAGTATATAAAGTTGATTCGCTTATTGGTATATAATACTATTTTGCTAGCATGAGTTTTAAATAAAATTTAATTGTAAACTTGATGTTACTTACAATTGATAATGTTAAAAATTCTCTGACTTTTACGATAATTAGATTTTGTAAATTCTGTGTGCCATATTAAATTCACCATTAAAAAATTTTTTATTTTTGATCTTTCAACTTAATTGTACAAAAAATATTTCTTATTGAATTTAAATCAATACGAAAATAAAAACCAAAGTAAAAAATAGAAGAAATATATAAATATAATTCACATATAACGATTGACAAAATTTTTTGTAGAACTTTTCTAATTTGTAGTTTTGGGACAATTTTTATATTGCACTACTATTGATCAGTGTTCCGATATATACTGCCAGTACAAAAAATCTATAGTTTACATTACAAAACTATAGTACTGGCAGTGAATTTCAGAACGCAACTCTTGAATAAATCTGTTAGGATAAATTATAATTTGGAAGCTGAGGCTAAAAACAATACTTGTTTGTATTATTTTATAAGGAAGAACGGAAGTGTCAGCCTCAGATTAAAACAAGCATTTAATATGTTGTACAGATAAAAATAAGGAACACGTATTTTTTTATACGTGCGCATACGCACTTTTAAAGGGTGAAACACCCCTTTGAAGAAAATCAGTTTTTTTCTTTTAAAGCGTATATCGTCAAAACTATAAGAGATAAAGAAAAATGTTCTCAATGAAGGTTGAATGGCTCGAAGAGTACTTTATAACAGTGGCAAAAATTAAAAGGAAATGTTTAATCTTTTTCCCTACTACCTATCTATTTTTTTCAATTTTTATTTTTTTTATAAACAAAATAAAGCTTATTTTATTACAAATTCAACAGTATATGATAAAGTTACGATGTGACATTCTCATTTTCCAAAAATAATTAAAAACCTTTCTATACGCATGGTACGCGCACCCGTCCGCGCATTCGTGCGCCACGGAAGTGACTCTCTCCTATTTCAACGTGCCTTTAATATGTTCTACAGATAAAAATAAGAGACACGTATTTTTTTATACGTGCCCTAATGCATTTTTAAGGCTGAAACACTCCTTTGAAGAAAATCGGTTTTTTTTTTCTTTTGAAGTATGTGTCGTCGAAACTATAAGAGATCGAGAAAAATGTTTTAATTGAAAGTTAAATGACTCGAAGACTACTTTATAATAGTAATAAAAAAATTTTTTTTAATACTTTTTTTCACTACCTACGTATTTTTTTTAATTTTTTTTATAGGTAAAATAAAGCTTATTTTATTACGAATTCAATGGTATATGACAAAGTTATGTTGCGACATTTACATAACACTTAAATGTAGACATATTAAGAACAATACTGCCGAAACGTAAAAATTAAATTTCAAGATAAGAGATGATCAAAAATGCATGCGCCAAAAGGCATCGTTATGCATAATTCTACACTAATTAAATTTTGTATATAATAAACACATAAATTGAATTGTATAAATGCAGTATAAAAGTGAAATTTCTAACTAATTTTTAAATTAGTTTTATGTTAATTCTCTTATTGTTAGTTGATGAGTTAGCATTAGATAGTAAAGGTATGGAATGTGTGAGTAATAATTTTTTGTAAACCAAGTGTCCTTGTCTGTAAAATGCTAAAGAAAACAAATTTCTAGTTGAATCATGTAGACCAGTAAATAAATGTTTAACTTATATTAACCGTATTGTTACGTCCGTTGGTGGCACAGGACACTCACGTGCACTCTTGCACAAAAAGGCACTCGCGTACAATAAATGATTGAGCAGACTTTAAAGAAACTCAGACGTTTATTGAAACACGTCCGTTACCAAACGAGGCGTAAGACAAAAGCAGCATAACAACAAGCGTCGCTAACAAGCAACCGTTAACTCATTAATATCGATTACAAAACTATACGGTAACACATTACAAATATCGCACGGCCGTAACACTGCCCCTCTTCTTCAAGATTGTCGTTCCGACAACCAAGCTGGAGGGCTTGTTTTTCCAGAGAACATGAAGCTGCGAAAACGAAACCTTCTTGCTTCAATCTTTGCTCGTACAAAACTCTCTATCATAAATCTTGAGTACTTCCTTTTTGGTTCTTCGGACAAGGGAGGAGGGATAATTAACTTCCAGGGACCCTCAAAGGCTCCCATGTTCCCGCCTCGGCATTTGCCTCCAAGCCCACGGGAAAAATCAAAAACCAGGGCGAGGCGGTCTTCTTAAAAAAAGAATTTCGTAGACTTCCCTCTACGCGTCGAAATGGTTCCACCTTGCAAGCTTCCAAACTGAAATAAAATAAGATTCAACGAGTGCTCAATTTACAAAACATTAGTCTGCCTCCCCCTCTCTCTCTCCCTCTTTCACACTCCTCGATTTTGGAAGAAAAAGAATCTTCAGAATCTCTTTCCCCCAAGGCGAGGATTTCTAGAGAAGCACGACGACTTCCTGCTCTACCCTGAGCTCCTGCCACAAGTTATCGAGCGTCGCTTGCGTTAACCTCACACCAACACCTTTTTGGAAGAAAAAGAAAACCTTAGATCGTCACAATTTCCAACAGACTAGAATCTTCAAAACAAAACATAGCACCAAAATTTTAGACCAAAATTAATGATCTTCTGCTTTACCTCGGACTCCTGCCTCAGGTTACCGAGCATCGTCCTTTCCTGCAAACTAGAAGAAAAAGAATCGAAACTCATTTTCAACTCCTGACAAAAGAACGACTTTTTAGAATTCATCTCCCAAGGTGAGGATTTCCAGGGAGGCTCGACGACTTTTACCCTGGGCCCCTGCCGCAGGTTATCGAGCGACGTCAGTGTCACTCCCAAACCAGCACCATTTTGGAAGAAAAAGAAATCTTAGATTCTCTTCTGTTTTTATCCCAGCTTTTGCCACGGGTAACCGAGCGTCATCCTCCGCGATTCAGAAATGACGACTTCCTGCTCTACCCTGGGCTCCTGCCACAGGTTACTGAGCGCCGTCTTGAGCAATCTTAAACAAACGACGACCTTCTGCTTTCACCCGGGCCTCTGCTTCGGGAAACATTTGCTGCGAATTTATTTCCTTGAACTAAACCAAGAAATTTTAAAATAATATAAACTAATTCTAAGCTTTTGAGGAAAGAACGGTCTCTCGAATCCATCCCCCAAGGTGAGGAGGATACCGAGCGCCGCCCGAGTTATTCCCAAACCAGCACCTTTTTGGGAGAAACAGAAATCTTAGACCGTCTCCCTTTTTTCTGGGACGAAATCTCAATCCCGCATAGAAGAAATTCTAAGATAAAGCTCTCTCTCTTGCTCTCTCTCTCTCTCTCTCTCTCTCTCAATGCACCCAAGAAAATTTTAAGAGGAAACGATATGCTATGCTTCAATTAAAATGATAAAATAGACGTAGATACAAGCGTAAAATGCGTTTGACGAGAATAGTTTCTTCCTCAACCAAAGACATGCCAAAACAACGCGAACGCAACGCGTCTCCCTATTCATCTAACGCAAAACTCCTTGCGCAGAAGCAACGCGGACATAACACGCCTCCAATATTCGAAGTAAAATTTTCACGTAAACAAACGTTTTTAGAAAGACTTAGCTGTGTCTCCCGAAGACGTTGTAGCTCCTCATAGTGTTGATGAAATAATGTCGCTAACTCCTCCCGACAATGCAGACAAATGGATCGCTCCTCACGCATCCTCCTCAGCATCTGCCTCACTGGTTCTGCTCTGGTTTATTTTTATATTCCTCGAAAACGGTCCGAGAACGGTCGGACGAGCCCCCAAAATGTTACGTCCGTCGGTGGCACAGGACACTCACGTGCACTCTCGCACAACAAGGCACTCGTGTACAATAAATGATTGAGCAGACTTTAAAGAAACTCAGACATTTATTGAAACACGTCCGTTATCAAACAAGGCGTAAGACAAAAGCAGCATAACAACAAGCGTCGCTAACAAGCAACCGTCAACTCATTAATATTGATTACAAAAACTACACGGTAACACATTACAAATATTGCACGGCCGTAACAATATTTATTATTTTGAACACAAAAAATTAATGTCTTACAACATCATAATTGTTGTTCAGTTTCGTGTCATTTTATTTTGAAGTAACCAAGAGAAATATTTGCAATTAAAAACAAGTTATGAATAAATAATATTTTCTTTATTCACAATTTGTTTTCTGTACACATTGCGACGTATTATCAAAAAAATTTGGCTAATTTTAGTAGTTTAAAACAATCATTATTATTTTATTATTACTATTATATTATTATTATAAAACTCTTATTTTAACATTTATTGTATTGTATTGATTTGTCTTCATGTTCTTTTGCGTAGTCAACGCCATATAAGACATATCCGTTTTATTATGAAGTAATATCGAACGCACGAATGAGTAGGCAATATTTTTGTGCGTGATTTTTAATTATTATATTCTTGGAAAAAATGGACGGATCGCATTATAACTTTGTCATATACAATTGAATTCGTAATACAACAATTCGCAAATCATCGTCTATTTTTTTAAAAAGTATACTACCTTTTACAACATATCCGTCGATTTTCTGTGTTTTAGCGATATCGAAAATTCTTTTAACGTCAACATCGTTTTATTGAGTTTTCTCTAATCGCTCTAATAAATTGTCTTTACGAGCTTCTATTAACATACATCGCGGTAATGGATTGCGACTCAATGTATTGACGCGTGCCATATTTTTACCCGGCCGGTGCTTTGTCGTATAATTATACTTTTCTAAAAGTAAAGCTTATTGGGCTATGCGCACGCATAAATCTTTTTTATTCATCGTAGCCGTAAACGCACGACAGTCGGTGACGATTTTAAACGGTTATTCCTAACAGATTTGGAATTTTTGAAGCGCTTTAATGATAGTCAATACTTCTAGCTTGTAGCTCGTGTATTTCTCTTCTGCCGGCGTGGTTTTACCAGTACAATAATAGATTGGATGCATCGTTCTTACTCTTTTGAAAAGGAATTGCACCGTATCCGTGCATTGACGCGTCAGTATGCAACTCGGTTTTCGCGCCTACTATATATAAATTTAAAATCGGGCTATTGTAAAGAATTTCTTTTAATCGCTCAAATGACTCTCTCTTTCGCCAAACTCGAATTTTGACTCCGCTTTTAATAGATTCGTTAATGGGCAATGGTCGAATACTGAGGAACGAACTTTCTGAAATACCCGCTCAGTCCCAAAAAGTTTTGGACCTGTTTCGTCGAACTGAGTTCGGGGAATTTTCTCATTGCCTCTGTTTTGCGCTCCGATGGACCCACGTGACCGTTGTCTATCACGTGATCGAGGTATTCTACTTGCTGTTGTAAGAATTGGCACTTCTGCCAATTGATCTTTAATCCAGCTTTACTCGCGATTTTTAACATTATTCGGAGATTCTATACTCCTGTTTTAAGGTCAACGAATAGTATAATTAAATCGTCTATATAAGTTAATATTATTTTGGCTTGTATTAAATCTCGAAAAACTATATTAACCCTGTAACGCTGGTAGTTTCTCGGTGTCAGTTACGGGATTTAGGTTCAGGATCGGTTGCTCGGATGTGCTCGCCGGATGTCCGGATTCGTGTCAAATGATAACGCCGTGGTTTGGTAGTGGAAACGAAATAGTTTAAATATATTTTGAGACGTTGGTTTAGTACAAAATAATCATACAGTCTCGATATCGTTATTGGATAATACTGAAATACACGCGTATGAATGCGGCACCAGAGTGCTCGGTTGCACAATAGTCAGACCCGCGTGAAACTAAAAGGAACAGACACACTTTATTCGCGGCGTACCTAATATCTAAACACTTAGAAGAAACGGATTTTAGAAACTCTGGAAACAGACGGACACGTGTTATGCGCTATGCGCTCGGAGGTAGCAATCGGGGTTGCTCGGTTAAACAATCATCGGTTCCGCGGACAAGAATATATAATTCGCGGTGTCACTTAATATTAAAGAACGGACTCGGAGTCCGTTATAGCACGTTATAGACTCAGTTATAGCAACAGACGGACAGGCATTATGCGCCAGGCGCTCGGAAGCAATGATCGGAGTTGCCGTGAAGCGGCTAACTTAACTTACGTTAAACGGGCCGTGATTGGCCCGCGCGACGGACGGTCGCGATCGCGGAATCGGCAGTGCGCGGTGCAGCGGACAGTTCCGCGATACGCGAGAGCGGTCGACGGTAGAGACCTACGCGGTCTCTCCCTGCAGAGTGTTGTCACCCCGTAGGGAACAGGTTTGCGGAATGAGCCGGAGGACGACGTCGAGCATTCCCGACGACGGTGCTGGTCTCGAGAATCCCCGAGAACGGAATTGCGGGACGGACGGTTCCTATTGGCCGAGAATACCCAGCCGCGGAAACGACGAGTATTCCCGTCGCGGACGGAGGATGGGATCGGCCGAGTATTCCCAGCCGTTAGGACCGACGAGTATGCCCGTCGCGAGAAAGTTAGAACGAGAATGCCCGTTTCCGAGGAAGTGCTTGAGAATGCCCAAGCTAAGGAGCGTCGAGAATACCCGGCGCAGGAGCGGAGTAGGTTTGAGATCGGTGGCTCGGAGCGATCTGATTTCGGCTGCCCGCTGCCGGCTTATATGGCGGTCCGCGCGGTCGCAAGTACCAATCAGCGCGCGCGGTTGTGCCGGCCGGAGTAGGAACGCTTGCCGAACGCGGCGCGCGGCACGCATGGTAGCGCGTGATCGCGGCAAGCTTAGCTGAGCGCGTGCACGTGCTCGGTCTTACGCGTTGCGTTCGGCGTTCAGACCGGAGTGGTGGCGCGGCGGAGGGACGTAACGTTACAACCCTTAAACACATAT
>NW_024105386.1:25780-79562 GCF_016802725.1 Solenopsis invicta
TGACACTAGATTACAGATTTGATTTTTTAAGCCACAAATTCCTTCTCAAATGCATAGCAAATGAAAAAACCCAATTAATCAACATACTAGAAGACATTAATAATCTCTCCGAACAACTTATATATGAGAACAATTTCAATAAATCAAGGCTGGTCAACAATTATGGGGAAGTCCTCCCGTACGAAAACTTATTATTCAAATCACAAATGCCTGTTTTTTATCGGATGGAATTTAACAATCAATTTAATTTAATCAATGTTGACCTGAAAAGTGGAAAAACAATTAATGAAACTGAAGATCCCGCTACTAAATTTATTAAAATATTTGAAGACAAAATGAAAAACAAATGTTGCATTTTCACGGATGGATCGAGAATCGAAACAGAAATCAATTGCAAAGTAGGAATGGCCATTTGGAGTACTGATGAAAACTTTATTAAAGGATTTAAACTTTTTGATATCACTTCCATTTTCTCGGCGGAAGCATCTGCAATACTGAGTACTCTCAAAATGATTGTTAATTCAAATCTTAATGATTTCCTGATTTTTTCGGATTCTAAAAGTGTTCTTGAAGCTTTAATGAACTCAAAAAAGCTAAAAAGTCAATCTTTCATTATAGAAAAAATTAATAAACTTCTCTACGTCTGTAAAAATAAAAACAAAAATATAGAAATGGTCTGGATTCCATCCCATAAAAAAATTCTAGGCAATGAAAAGGCTGATGAACTAGCGAAAAGATCAGCACAGGAGGGCTTGTTACTGAACAAGAGGTGCCATACACAGATGTTGTAAATATCTTTAGTGCTAAGTATACCAAAGAAAATGAGAAGTTCCTCCAACAAAAAGCGCGTGTACAAAACAAGGGTACCTTTTTCTTCGAGAACTATTGGAAACATTTCTCTCGTCCATGGTTCTTCTACACAAATTTCAATAGGAAATCTATCGTGACAATTAACAGACTCCGCAGTGGGCATAATTCTTTAAAAAATAGTTTATTTAGATTTAAGATTATTGACAATAATCTCTGTCTATGTGGCCAAATTGAAGATGAAAACCACATTTTATGGGAGTGCGAGAAATTTACTAAAGAAAGAAGAATCATGATCGAGAACTTTAATAGACTGAAAATAAGAACGCCGATAGATATTAGAGAAATTCTTAAAAAAATGAATCCCGAAGAATTATTGATAGTCATAGAATATTTTAATAGTTGTAAGGTAACCATATAACCTGTTCCTATACGATTCATAGATTATTCAAATGTTCCGTATTCCAATGTATATTTTGATGTAAACGACACCTACAGCGCCTGCGTTAGTGATGAACTAAATGTAAAATTAAATGGCTGTATACTCTTTGTCAGTGGGCCAATAAACGGATTTTTTCTTCTTCCACTCGTCTATTTGCGCGTTTACTTGCTTTTTTTAACGGCGATAATTGTTTTGCTCTTTGATACACAGGCTCATTGTCTTTTAATAATATCGACATATTTAATCCGACTTCTCACGTTTTCTTTGGCTCATATTCATCAATTAAAATTTTAACCGCGTCTCTACATTCCGTATTTGGTATGTGCATTACGTTTATACTATTTGTTTTGTCGAGATCTAAATCCATCTGAGATATCTCACTGAATTCTTTACTTTTTGAATTGAGTTCTGGTGCATCGATGATAATTTTCCCCGCATTAATTGTAGTTTTTACAGTCTCTAGAAAATCTGCACCGATGAGCAGGCTTCATGAGCGTATCCGAAACGATACGGATAAGAATCGGATAGTTCTTATCGTCAATAGTTATAATCGTATTAAATTCGCCTAAAGTTACGTTATTTCCTGAGGCTACACTGCGAAATCGAATGTCATTTTTCTCTAATTTTGGAGCGCTTATTCTAATATATTGATCCGCGCGTATTAAGCAAATATTGCTCCCGGTGTCAATAAGTATTTCTAATTTCCGGTCGTTAATTGACACTTCTTTCACATCAAGAGGCGCGGTCGCGTTTCGTGCCAATTAAAAAAAAAAAAAGCGAGAAAGACCGAAGCCTCTTTTACGCGAGTCAGCGAGTTCAAGCATAACGAGATTATTAGATCTCAGCAACGGCTGAACCGATCAAGTTCAAAGTCGTCTCATTCGATAGCTTGGGAAAAATTGCATATATAAAAGTGTTTTTATTTTTTCTCTCCGTGCCGTACAAGCGGAGATATCGCGATGCAAATTCTAATCTCTACATTTTTCTGTAAGATACGTCTCCTTGGTCGTCGCCCTCAGGAATTCTCCCTTTCACATTTTCGACACAGTGTGGCGCTCGCTACTACACTATCAGCATCTATGCGGTCACGTGATGCACCATGTGATGTGCATCACGTGACCGCGATCATGATTACGCGTATGACAGGTTTCCTAACCTGTAACCTGAATCGTCAATAATATCTCGGTTTGCGGGGCAAACGACACATTTTTCTGCCGAATTCTTTTGCGTGGTGCAAAAATGCGTTGAATAAGCCTATTATTAATGAATACGTGCAGTTAAAAATATATATTTTGCATTAACTAGAGTCAATATTATTATATATTATACTCCTACGAGTGCTACGTATAAAATTTTTCGAGTGTCATAAGAAGATATGATTTACAAAGTGCACATGAATATGGTAATGAAACGAGGTTAATTAGATCGGATGCACCTTATTAAATCTATTTTTATCTTGCTATCTTTCTCCAATGCATATTTACCTTTCTCAGCAAAAATGTAGTTTGCTTTCTCGGGTCTGCCTCTAAGTCATGCTTTTTTAATTCTAGCCTTAATGTAAATGTATATTTTTAATGAATTGACGTTTGAAACAAGTATCAAATAATTGAATAAAGATATAAAAATGATTCCAATGCCTGGTGTACGTGTAATTTTACAAGTTGAGTCTTAGAGGCCTCAACGCTGCGTGTACTTTCTGGTTTCAGAAATTTGTAATTGGATTAATTAATAAGTAAGGTAAGTACATTTTGAATCCTGTTTATTAAAAAAGTTAATAAAGTAAGTGTAACTTTTACAATGTATATAGAGTTGACTAAAAACTAGTTAAAATAATACATGATATTAAATATGCTCGCTGTGTTACAAAATGAATTATCTTTTATAAGAAAAAATATCTTTTATAAAACGCTCAGAAATATTATTAAATATCAGGTAACAGCGAGATTAACACATATTATTTATTTACAATTAACATTTATTTTGTAACACAGCGAGCATATTTAATATCATGTATTATTTTAACTAGTTTAGTGAACTCAATATATATATTGTAAGAGCTACACTTAACTTTATTAACTTTAATAAACAGGATTCAAAATGTACTTACCATACTTATTAATTAATCTAGTTACAAATTTCTAAAACCAGAGAGAATACGCAGCATTGAGACCTCTGAGACTCAACTTGTAAAATTACACATATTTTTATATCTTTATTCAATCATTTGACACTTGTTTCAAACGTCAATTCATTCAAAATATACATTTACATTATGCTAGAGTTAAAAAAGTATGACTTAGAGGTAGACCTGAGAAAAAGCAAACCACATTTTTGGTGGAAAAAATATGCATTGGAGAAAGATAGAAAGATAAAAATAAATTTAATGAGGCTCATGCAATCTAATTAGCTATGTTGTGCTTGCGTGCGTGCGTGCGTGCGTGCGTGCGTGCGTGCGTGCGTGCGTGCGTGCGTGCGTGCGTGCGTGCGTGCGTGCGTGCGTGCGTGCGTGCGTGCGCGCACACAGCGCCAATTTTTGTAGTTTAAAAATTTTTTATTACAATAAAACATTCTCATTTCTGTTTAATTCTTTGAGATTAAATGTTACATATTTCATTGAAACTTTTTTAAATTAAGTACATCCACTTAGGTTAGAACAGAAAAATGTTTCAATAAAAATACACTGACACAGTATTACTTGAATTTTATTTAAAAAAGAATTAAAGATACCGCTACTTGGGTTTTACTTAAAAAATAAATATACTATCACTTGCATTTTATTCGTTAAAAGTAGTACAACAGTTATTTCAAACAGCAATATATTCTCTTTATAATTGGCGCAATTTAAAGATTTCATACATTTTTTGGAAAAAATACATTTAGGTTGAATTAAAAAATAGTACCACTTGAGTTTTTAAAAAAAATTATAAATAAGGTGCGCGCGCACACACATAAATTGGCACCTTTTTTTACCTTTTTTTGAAAAGGTAATTTTGTACTGATACCTTTTTCGGACGCTTTGCGTGACAACGTTGGTGTTGCTCACCGTCTTTTGCTGCTCATCGCGTTTTGGTAGAGTGAAAATAGGGGATATATGGAGGCTGTGGGAAGAGATAGAGAGGGAGAAAGAAAAAAGAGAGGAAAGAAAGGAAAGAAACGGGAGAGGAAATTCAAAATTTCAATTCAGCCGTGGAGGAGAGGAAGATCGTGAGGTAAGAAAAGCAATAGACGGAGGGTACAGGAGAAAATATTTATTTTGAAATGTAGCTGGAATAGGAAATAAAGACAGAGAATTTTGGAAATATGTGACAGAGTTCGTATGTGTGAAACATGGGTGGAGGAGAGGGGATGGGAAAGTATAAAAGACAGATTACCTGAATCACACGAATGGGTGTGCAGCTTCGCTAGGAAAGAAAAGAATAAAGGGAGGGCGAGAGGAGGATTTATAATAGGTAAAAGAAAAAAGAGGGAAGGTAGGAGGAATAGGTTAAAGATAATAGAAGAGAGAGAAGGGATGATAAAGACAGAGATAGTGAGGGAGAATGAGAAACAGACAATTATTTCAGTCTGTGGGACACAAGGGGGAAAGCGGTTAAAAGAGAAATTAGAGGAGCTTATAAGAGAAGAGGAGGAAGGAAATATAATAATAAGAGGGGATTTTAATGTGAGAATAGGTGAGCTAGTGGGAAAAGATATAGAAGAAGAGGAGAGACATAGCAAAGATAAAGTAATAGAAAATGAAGGGAGAAAAATAGTAGAGTGGATAGCGGAAAAAGGCTGGTATATTTTAAATGGGACAATGGAGGAAGACTGGGAGGGAGAGTTCACATATGTAGGAGCAAGAGGGTGTATGGTTATAGATTATGTTATTGTAAGCGTAGATATAAGAGAATTTATAAGTTTAGAGTAGGGGATAGAGGGGATTCGGATTACTTGCCACTGGAGATAGAGTTCAACAAGGAAGAAGAAGAGGAGCAGGGTCCAAAAGAAGAAAAAGGAGAAGAGAAAATAGAAACGATCCTTTGGGACAAGGAGGCGAAAGAGATATACGCAGAAAGGACTGTGCAACACAGAAGAATTAGAAGAAAAGGAAACGGACACATTGGAGGAAAAATGGGATAAGTTAAAGAAGATTATACAGGGAGTACAGAGTGAAGAAGAGAATAAGAAAGAGAAGGAAAAAAGAGCTGGGACATAAAGATTGGTGGGACAGGAGCTCTACCAGAAAGAAGAGAGAGGTGAAAAGAATATATAGCAGATGGAGGAAAGGGAAGATAGGAAGATACAGATATATGTTGGAGAAAGGGAATCTGAAGGAATTGCTAGGAAGGAAACAAAAGGAGAAGAGGAAGAAGGAAGAGGAGGAATTGAGGAGGATGAAAGGCGAAGCAGACGTGTGGAAATATATAAATAGGAAGAGAGGAATGAAATCAACAATATATGACAAGATAAGAAAAGAAAAATGGAGGTAATACTTCATGGACTTGCTTGACGGTTCGGAGATGGGCCTGACGGTGAAAGGAATTTTGATGGAAGAGAGACAGCAAACAGAAGAAGAGGAAATAAGTGAGTCATAAATAAGGAGAGCAATTAGGAAAATGAAGATCAGAAAAGCAGTAGGAATCGATGGAATTCCGGTGGAGGCATGGAAGTACGCTGGTAAGGAACTGTGGACTAGACTGGTGAAATTAATGAAACTGATCTGGATCACAGGAGAAATGCCAAATGAATGAAGGATGAGTATAATTTTTCCTTTGTATAAAAAAGAAGAGAGGGAAATAGTCAGCAATTACAGAAGTATCTTTATCTTCTGTTGGGCGAATAAAGTTTATGCTGAAATAATAAGGAACAGACTGGAGCAGGACGTTGAAGCGAAAGGCCTAATCCCGGTGAGTCAGACAGGGTTCAGGAGAGAAAGATCGACGATGAACAATATCTTTGTCCTGAGTTATCTGATACAGAGGGAGAAAGGAAATGGAGGAAGAGACGAGAAAGTTTATATGTTATTTGCGGATTTGAAGGCGGCCTTTGATAAAATGGATAGAGAGAAGCTGTGGATAGTATTGAGAAACATGGGTATAAATGAGCAGATAATAGGAAGAATAGAAAAAATATATGAAGTAACGCAGACAGTGATAAGACCGAGCCAAGGAGTCACAGAAAGATTCTCAACTAGGAATGGAGTGAGGCAAGGTTGTGTGATGAGTTCACTCTTGTTTAATTTATACATACTAAAACAGGTATTAAGTAACAGAGGGATAGGAGGGGTAGTAATAGGAAAAACTAGGATAGCGTATGCGAACGACATAGTGTTGATAGCGAAAAATAGAGAAGCAATGCAGGATATGATGAATACGTTCAAGCGCTTCTTGATAGATTGGAAATTAAAACTATGCTCGGATAAAACAAAGATAATGGTTTTTAATAGAAAAAGGAAAGAAAAAATAGAAAAATGGAAGTGTGCAAGAGAAAAAATTGAAGAAGTACAATTGTTCAAATATTTAGGTTTTGTGTTAAATAATAAGAGTAATTATAAGGAACACATGAAAGAACTTTGTGGTAAAGGCAAAATAGCGGCTAGGAAAGTATGGGGTTTAAGGGAAAGAATATGTAGGAATAATATGAAGAGAAGATGGATGTTGTTCACGTACTTGGTACAAAGTATTATGGCGTATGGTGTAGAAATATGGGGATGGGTAGAGATGGAGAAATTAGAAAAAATAATGATGGATTATGTCAGATGGTTATTTGGGTTAGAATTCTGTATACCAAGATACATAATTTTAAGAGAACTGATGATGGATAAACTCAGAGTAGGAGGGAGTATCAGAGCTAGGAGATACGAGAATAGGATTAAAGAAGGGAGGACAGGAGAAATAGCTAAGGAGTGTTGGTGGAAGATAGAGAACTATAATTGGAACGACACGTATAGGAAAGATATTACAATAGAAACAGCTGGGGGATAGAGGCAAAAGAGATAAGAGAAGATGTAGCAGACGATTTAGAAATGAAATTAATAGACAGGGAAAGAGATACGCAGAGACAATGGGAGGATGAAAAAATTGCAAAGGCAAGATATAATAGGATATACAGGAGAATAAGTTTAAAAGGAAGGCTGTCGATATACTTGGAAAGTAAAAATATAGAAGATACAAATAGAGGTGATGAGATAAGAGCGAAAATAAAGCTAAGGTATGGGAATTTAGAACAAGTGAATAAATATTGCTTAGAGGAAATACATTGGTTTTGTATATTTTGCGAGAAAGACAGGTATTGTATAGAACACTATGTCAAGGACTGTAAGATAACTAGCGGATGGTTTGCGGAATTAGGAGATGATAAAGATAGGGTTATAGATCAAATATACGAAGAAGACTTAAATAGACAGAAGGGAGTAGTAGTGAAGAAGCTATGGAAAAAGAGTGAAAGAGTACTAAAAAGAAGGAAGGAGGAAGCGAAAGAAAAAGTAAGAAGACAGGAAGAAACGGAGGAGATAGAGATAAAGGGAGGGCAGAATAAGACTGTAATATAGCTTTAAGTGTTATAAGGTAATACGTAGAGAGGAATGTTATATAAAACAAGGGCTGTGAAAGGCTGTGAGAAAACGAGATAGAGTATAGATAAAAAATAAAGTAGAACATAAAAATAGATTAAGATGCGGAGGAATGAGTGTTTTAGAAAAACTTTGTAAACCAAGTCCCATTCTCGGCGTTGTAAGCTGAAGAGAAATAAATATCTATCTATCAATAGAATTTCAGTATTAAACTGCGAATTTGTTACAACGATTTACGCCTTTTTATATTGATGCTCGTGTCAACAATGAATGCAAACAAAATAATGCATTAAATTCCTTTACAGTATTACGACTAAAGTCCAACCGAAACCACTTTTTTATTTTTGGCAAAATCAAAACCAAATATTCGGTTAATCTTTAGTTTTGGTCGAATCCGAAACCGAAATCGAAACTTTCATGAAGAATATAAAAATCCTATAAAGGGATATATGTAGGTGCATGCACAAGAAATGTACTATTTATGTATCTACGAGGGTGAGTAAAAAATTATCCGGACTTTCGTAATAAAACACTTTGTTGGTTGTCGTACCGCCTTCCGCGAATGCATGCTTACAATTGGTACTACTGTGGTGATGTGTGCTTCACTCGACCTTGATTACAATAGTGTTGTACCGGCAGTGGTAGCGTTAACATGTTCGCTCCGCTAGCAGTTTGCACCAAAGACGAATAAAGGGCAGTGATACGATTTCTTTGGTCAAAATGAGTAAAAAGGGCTGAAATTCATTGTTCACTTTCAGCACAGTACGGGGACAGTACATTGTCCCGGACAAGTGTTTTTGAATAGATCGACGGACGGATGCCCTGCTTCCTATTCTTGCGTCACAATTGTCCGACCACTTTTAAACTTTTCAATCCACTTGAAAATACTTGTCTGAGACAATATACGAGGTGTGATCAAAAAGTAAGGTGACTTTTTGAATTTCGCGCGCTCTGTACACTCTAATTTCAAATTTTTTTTTGTGTTGGTACACTCGTCACGATCATATGTTCACAGTTTTGACTTTGTATAATAGCATGTGTTGTTTTTATGTGAGAGGCATAAAGGTTAGACTCGTGTTTGCGTGCTCGGCGAATTTTTGCTGTTGAAAATAATGGAGCAGAGAGTTTGTATTAATTTTTGTGTAAAAAATGGTATTAAGTGTTCAAAAACTTTTGAAATGTTGACAGTGGCGTACGGTGAGTCAACTTTGAGCAAAAAAAATGTTTATAAATGGTGTAAGTTATTCCAAGAGGGCCGAGAAAATGTTAACGATGAACCTCGCTCTGGACGCCCTAGCACGTTAAAAACCGACGAAAATGTTCAGGAAGTGAAAGAAATTGTGTTGAAAAATCGTCGAATCACGATTAGAGAAATAGCTGATGATCTTAACATATCGTTTGGCTCATGCCAATGAATTTTTTGGGTATGACACGTGTGTGTCAGCGAAATTCATTCCAAAACTGCTTAATTTTGATCAGAAGCAGCGTCGCATGAACATCACCCAAGACATGTTGAACGACGTCAATGATGAACCTGATCTGCTCAAAAGGGTTATAACTGGTGACGAAACATGGGTATATGGTTATGACGTCGAAACCAAAGCCCAATCATCCCAGTGGAAGAGCCCAGGAGAGCCAAGACCGAAAAAGGCACGCCAAGTTCGTTCGAATGTGAAGGTTTTGCTCACAGTTTTCTTTGATTACCATGGCGTTGTGCATCAAAAATTCCTACCACAAGATCATATGGTAAACAAGGAGTATTACCTTGAGGTTATGCGGCGTTTGCGTGAATCAATAAGAAAAAAACGTCCGGAAGTGTGGAAAGAAAATTCATGGATTCTGCACTATGATAATACACCTGCGCACACGTCGTTACTAGTGAGTACTTTTTTGGCCAAAAACAATACTATCATCATGCCTCAGTCACCGTATTCACCAGACTTGGCCCCCTGCGACTTTTTCCTCTTCCCAAAATTGAAAAGGCCTATGAAAGGACGAAGATTTGCGACGATTGAGGAGATTAAGGCTGCATCGCTAGAGGAGCTCAAGGCAATACCCAAAAGTGCATTTCAGAAATGTTTTGACGACTGGAAAAAGCGCTAGCACAAATGCATTGTATCAGAGGGGGATTATTTTGAAGGGGATAACATAATTTTGGATGAATAAATGAATATTTTTTTATAAAAATGAAAAGTCACCTTACTTTTTGATCACACCTCGTATTGTCCTCATACTGTGCTGAAAGTCTACGATGATTTTCAGCTCTTTTTATCCTTTTGACCAAAGAAATTGTATCACCGCCCTTTGTTCGTTTTTGATGCAAACTGCTAGCGGAGCGGACATTTACGCTGCCACTACCGGCTCAACACTGTTGCAATCAAGGTCGAGTGACACTTCATCACAGTAGTACCAACTGTAAGCATGTATTCGCAGAAGGCGGTACGACAACCGATAAAGTGTTGTATTATGAAAGTCCGCATAATTTTAGACTCACCCCGTATATAAGGAAAAGTCGCCTATTATATATATATATATATATATAATTTTTTTTTAAAAGCTTATAATTTAATTAATGTATATATTTAATAAACTTCTATTTTTATATCAAAATTATAGTAAATATATTTAACTTTCATCGTCAAAAGCTAGCAACCGATAATAGTTATACTTTATAATGAAATTTTGTTGTATATGAAATTTTTTATCAAAATTGGTGATTGTGCTAATTTAAAAAAAGGATTCCGAATATGACACACAGATTTTTTTTATATGAAATGGTTCTTATCGATTTGGACCTTACTAGATTCAAATTAGGCTCCAGATTCAAAATCTAGTTGACAAATCAAATAACTCTTTTGATATTCAAAAACTTTTGTATGTAACATTTTTCTCCAAAATCTACTTTCTTCGAGATATTTTAAAGTCTCATTGTTAATGCTGAAAGCCATAACTTACAAGCCTCATAATTTGAAAATCTTCTATAAAAAAATTTATTATAGCATTTTGGAAAGTTCTCGAAATCAGAATATGCAATAATAAATGGGAATTTTTGAATGTCTTTTATTATGAGTACGCTCTTTGCGATTTCACGATTACCAAATCTAATATTTATAATTGAGCAAATCATCACATTCCGTATTTTTTTATTAATATGACTTTACTCTATCACTGCATGCAGAATTTATTATCAAATAGTTGTTTATTTAATAATAAACAATGTTTAAAGACTTATCTCAATAAATTTTGACAACATACAATTTCAAAAAATTTTTTTGTCATTGACTGCACGCATAATCTAATCATGAATTTTCAAGTAAATAGATTTCACCTTCAAAGTAATGTTTATGATGGTACCAATTACGTGCGTTTATTAATGTAGCAGAAACCTCGCAACTTGATATTAGGAACCTATCCCATAACAGGCAACTTTATCCTATCTATATACATAATATATAATTTTTGTTTTAAGAACATATTACATTTACCACATATTGCACTTAATAATATCTATTCTTATCGCTCATTACTCATTACGTATAAAAGACACATAGAATAAAGCATGTGAGCGTCCAAATTGGAACGCTTAATAGTTGAAGTTAAATGATAGAACGTTGTAAAATAAAAATAATAATTTATCAGCATTTATGCCTAACAATTTACTTACAAGGAAAGGTTTCGAGGTGTCTTCCTTCGATTTTGACGAGTTTTTAATATGATGTCGTACAGATCAAAATAAGGAACACGTATTTTTTATGTGCTTAATTTCACTTTTAGAGGGTAAAACACCCCTTTGAAGAAAATCGGTTTTTTTATTTTGAAGCGTATATTGTCGAAACTATAAGAGATAGAGAAAAATGTTTAGAAAAAGTTGAACAGCTGCAAGAGTATTTTAATAATAACGATAAAAAATTTTTTTTTATTTTTTTAATACTTTTCCCTACCACCTAGCAATTTTTTTTTAATTCTTATTTCTTTTTATAAGCAAAATAAAGCTTATTTTATTACGAATTCAATGGTATATGACAAAGTTATGATGCGACCTTTTCATTTTCCAAAAATAATTAAAAACCACTCCATAACGCCTGCCTATCCATACATTCGATATTACTTCACAATAAAACGGATTTGTTTTATATGGCGTTGACTACGTGAAAGAGCATTGAAGACAAATCAATACAATATAATAAATCTCGAAATAAGAGTTTTATAATAATAATAATAATAATAATAATAATAGTAATAATAAAATAATAGTGACTTTTTAAATTGTTAAAATTAGTTAAATTTTTTTGATAATAAATTTTCTTTAAAAGGATGTTTTACTTTTAAAAGTGCATTAGGGCACGTTGAAATCGGAAGGAGTCACTTCCGTAGCGCACAAACGCGTGGACGGGTGCGCGTATCGTGCGTACGGAAAGGTTTTTAACTATTTTTGGAAAATGGAACTGTCGCATCGTAACTTTATCATATGGCATATACCGTTGAATTTGTAATAAAATAAGCTTTATTTTGCTTATAAAAAAATAAAAATTTTGAAGAAAATAGGTAAGTGATTGGGGAAAGTATAAAAAAATTCTTTTTTTTTTTTTGCTGTTATAAAGTACTCTTCGAGCCATTCAAATTTCATTTAGAACATTTTTTTTCTATTTTTTATAGTTTTGAAGATATACGCTTTGAAAGAAAAAACCCGCTTTTCTTCAAAGGGATGTTTTACCTCGAAAAGAGGAAACGGGTACGTATAAAAAAATACGTGTTCCTTATTTTTATCTGTACAACAATATATTGAAAGCTCAAAGTTGGAAAGGGACATTTCTCGAAACCTTTTCTTGTTAGTTTATCTGCATAAATTTGTCCAGCAGAATTAAGTAATTGTTCACTTGCTAAATCGCAGCGATCATTGCGCCGCGCCGATGTCTCCGGTTGTAGTACAACTTCACTTTTGTTCACATGGCCGAAACTTTGCTTCAGTTTTCTGCCGAAACTGAAACTTAGCCAAACTTTGAATTTTTGGTCGAAACCGAATATTCGATCGGACTCTAATTATGACAAATGAAACATTACATGATACGTTTTGATGAATAAATCTTGGTCAATAATATATGTTAAGGTTTTATGGATATTTATTTAACAATTGGCATTCTATTAATATACGTGCAATACGTCCGTTACATGTACACAACCGTTACAAACGTAGGTCGGTGTTCAACTGACAAAATGCGCAGAGAGATACATAAAAAAAAGGGTTGAACACAATAGCCTAGAGATGGCATCTTAGAACCATCAGGCCACTAGGCTCAGGCACGAGAGTCCAAACTCTAAATAGTTTCAACACTCTCTTCAGAATTTGACTCTCTCACTCTCACATTCATTCTGTCTCGCAGGTATTCAAATCTGACACGCGCCAAAGGTTTTGTCAGAATATCAGCTACCTGGTCCTCGCTTTTAATATATGTCACGTTTACAATATTTTTTTCACACATGTCACGTATGAAACAATATCTAACGTGAACATGTTTGGTTCTCTTATGGAACTCGGGATTCTTTGCGAGTCTCATAGCACCCTGATTATCTATCCGCAAGTCGACCGGCATTCTATGCTCGTACCCGATATCGGTCAGCAATTTCTGCAACCACACGATATCCTTCACTGTTTCACTCGCCGCTATAAATTCAGATTCAGTGGTGCTTAGAGCAACACAATCCTGTCTACGTGAGGACCAAATCACTGGACCCCCAGCTAGAAAACTCATGCAACCACTCATCGACTTGCGCGTTTCAGAGTCTCCGGCATAATCCGCGTCACTATAGCTCACAGGCACATCGAATTTGTTTTTTCAATATATTATGCCTACGCTTTCGTACCCGATAGATAACGCAAAATTTTCTTCACCGCATCCCAGCACGCTTTATTGTAGTTTGACAAGAACCGACTTACAAAACTCGTCGCGAATGCAATGTCAGGTCGACTAACAACCGCTATAAACATTATCGATCCTACTACCTTGCGATATGGTATTTTAGAAGAATCATTCGTATCTCCGCCGTGAACACTGTCTATCGAAGCCTTATCGATCGGTATGCTCACATTCTTGCACTCATTCATTCCAAATTTATCCAACATTTTCTCAATGTATTTTTCTTGATTTACAAACACAATTCCATTCTTAGAGTCTCTATATATTTGCATCCCGCAAAAATTACTCACGTCTAGAATCTTTATGGTTACAAAATCACTCAAAGCCTTAATCGTATATTCTATAGCGTCACTGTTTTTTGATAAAATTAACCCATCATCTACATACAGAGCTAAAATCACCGCACTGCCTTTGACGCGACCATTGAACACACACGGATCTGCTTGGCTTTTCACAAATTCGAAATTACACAGGAATTCGTTGAATGTCTCGTTCCAGCATCTCGATGCTTGCTTCAGCCCGTAGAGCGATTTTTTCAATTTCAGGACGCAGTCCTTCTCGTCGTCCTCGACTTTGAGACCATCTGGAATCTTCATGTAAATATTCTCCTTTAACCTTCCATTCAAAAAGGCCGTTTTGACATCGAATTGTACTAATTCAAGATCGTGCTGTGCCACCATCGCCAGCAACACCCGCAACGAGTCGTAACGTACCACCGGTGAAAACGTCTCATTGTAATCTATTCCCGGTGTCTGCATAAAACCTCGTGCGACAAGACGAGCCGTGTAATGCCGGCCGTCCTTTAAATCTTGGACCATGAAAACCCATTTGGATCGTCTTCTGCCCAACATCTTTCACGATTTTCCACGTACCATTTTCTTCATGTGCATGTAGTTCTTCTTCTACTGCTCTCTCCCATTTCTCACTGTCTGGCCCCGTCATAGCTTCGACGAATATTCTCGGCTCCTCAATCGCTGCCCAATACGCCTCATAGCGAACCGGTGCTTTGCGTTCCCGTTGCGAACGCCGTACACCTTCACTCGCTACTTCCTCAATCAAGAGCTTATGCGCCTTCTTAGCCTGTTCGTCTTCAATCATCGGAAGCTCTTTTAGCATAGTTGCTCTTTGAACTTCTTGTTCCATCATAGGACCAACATCCTCTTTAATCGGAATTTTTATTTGTACTTCCGTCGCCTCCTTGTCGCTCACTGGAACATCTTTCTCGTGTATCGTCACGTCTTTCGACTCCTTGATAGTTCTCGTTATTGGCAGATACATTCTTGCGTTCCCTGATTCGCCTTGAAATTCTACAAAGATCCTCTTTTGAGCTTTTGAGTCAAATTTCTTACGGAATAAACCTGGAACATGTATATATGCATCGGAACCGAACGTTTTCAATTTCCATAAATCTGGTGTCTTTCCAGTCCACATCTCGTAAGGTGACACATCTCTGTCCTTCCGATTAGCAATACGATTGAGAATATATACTGCATAAGCCGTTGCTTCTGCCCACATGATCTTTGGTAGATTTTTCGCGTGGAGAAGAGTACGCGTGCACTCGACAATCGTCCGATTATCACGCTCCGCCTTGCCATTTTGCTCAGGAGTAAACGGTGCTGTCACTTCATGCTCAATACCTTTCTCCTCCAAGTATCTTTTCATTTCATTGTTGACGTATTCGTGACCTCGGTCCGTTCGAAGTACTTTAATAGATCTTCCGAAGCGATTTCGCACCGCAGCTTCAAATATTTTAAATTTTTCAAATACATCAGATTTATTTTGCATAAAGCAAATCACGCGAAAGTCAGTAGCATCGTCTTTAAAATTTACATACCAGCGCGATCGACCAATTGACTCAACTTCCACTGGTCCCATCACATCACTGTGTATGACCTCACCTGGTTTAGTATCACGTCCATCCTCGGTCGATTTGTATGATTTTCGATGCATCTTTTCCATTTGACATGGTTCACAAAAGAATGACTTTACCTCCTTGAGATTGACCGACGGCAATAATTTGTGTTTGACCATCCTCTCAATAGTCCCAACGTTCACATGCCCGAGTCTTTAAATCTGAATTACACTCTGCAGCATTCGCTTCGCTGCAAGGAATAGTCTTAAATGCTAAGCAATACACATTGTTCGACGCTTTCACACCCTCAGCTACCTTAACGCCATTGTGCATTAGTTCCGCTTTCCTTTCCGTGAGAGTCACACATATGTTTTTGTCCGTTAAGCGTCCCGCAGACAAAAGGTTCCTACGCAAAGTCGGCACAAAAAACACATTATCGATGCGAGCCTTTTCGTATTTTCCATCGACGCATTTCATTATTTCAACGTAGCCATATCCCTTCGCAGGACAAATTCCGTCGTTGCCCACCTTTATGTTCTCAAGTGCTCCATCTTTATAGTCTCTGATCCATTCTCGACAAAACGTGGAATGTAGTGATGCACAACTGTCCAAAAATCACGTGTCTTCCGACGCCATATTCTCATGATCAAACATGGCCGGGAACGCGAACGCGCACGCTGCACCAGAGCCAGTCGATGCACTACCGGAAGCACCGCCATTTTCAGCAGGCTTCTTCTTCGGTTTCGTCGGACATTCCCATGCAAAATGTCCCTTTTCAGAGCATCGGAAACATCTAGCATTTCCTTTCTTCTCGGCTTTCTTGAATTGCTTGCCCTTATTCCCGCCTTTATTTTCCGCGTTGCCTCTCGTGCCTTTCGCTGGATTGACCACCATAGCAGCGAGCCCTTCACTGATTTGTTCCTCCTTGAGTACATTCTTTTCTTCTTGTAGTAATTTATCAAGCAAATTTGAGATGGTCTGCGCACTCTCCGGAACATTAGCCCATGTGGTCTTAAAAGCACGATATTTCGACGGCAGCGTCGACGTAATTTTGGCCATGATCGTGTCGTCGTCGATCTCCTTCCCGATATCACGTAGCCGGAAGGCACGATTTTGCACACGCGCCACGTGCTGCGCCATAGTGCAGCCCGGCTCCATCGCGTACCCATGGAAATTCTCTAATAACGACACCTTGTTCGTTGATGATCGCTGTTCGTGGATCGTCGATAATTTCTTCCACATATCATGAGCAGTATCACACACTGTAAGATACTCCATTTGTATCTCGTCACATGCCGTAATTATGAGGAAGCGCGCCTTTGCGTCCCTCTTCTTCCAGGCCACGCGCTCGGCATTTCTCGCCGCCGCATTCGCGCCTGTAGCTTCTTCAGGAAGCATCTCACTTCCCTCGACAATAGCCGATAAATCATTGTAATCGAACAATGTTTTCATTTGGAATTTCCACGGTTGGAAATTCGTGCCGTTGAACTTCACGATGTTACGTAGCGAAATCTCATCACTAGCCATCTTGAGCTCGACCACGTGTTTCACACGACGCGTACGCAGGAAAAATGTTTAGTTTTATCCAAAATACAACGCAAAATGCCAATTGTTCACAAAATATTATGCACTCACGCGCCCTGGGCCATAACCTGTTAAGGTTCTATGGATATTTATTTAACAATTGGCATTCTATTAATATACGTGCAATACGTCCGTTACATGTACGCAACCGTTACAAACGCAGGTCGGTGTTCAACTGACAAAATGCGCAGAGAGATACATAAAAAAAAGGGTTGAACACAATAGCTTAGAGATGACATCCGTATCTTAGAACCATCAGGCCACTAGGCTCAGGCACGAGAGTCCAAATTCTAAATAGTTTCAACAATATATATAACAATTAAGTAGAAGTTTTACAATCTAAATTAAATAAACAAAAATATACGACAATCGAGCTTGTGAGCCGTGCTAGTTGTTTTCGCAAATGATTAATGGTAATAAAAATAGATATAATTAAAACAAACTTTTCGATTTTTATAAAAAGGTTTTCTTCAGTGTACAACAACAGTTTAATTCTAATGAATGTGGGGTTTGCACAGTAAAAATGGTTTATTAAAAGAATAAAATACATGTTGTCAGGGCACGAGCTTCTCCGCTGCGGATAAAGACTGAGGACCCACGGGTTCGCACTTAGGTCCGTGGCTCGCTCGGAAAAGGGTTTTTGGTTGCAAAAAATCTCTGACTGCTCGGAGCCAGTCTTGGGAGTTTTCCACTCGTCTCCACTGATTTGCAACTCGTCGCACACGCTACTTGAACGTTCGGTGGCCGCAACTTAATATTTGCATAACGCTCGTTTCCTCTACATTCTCGACTTTAACATCATCCCTGAGTGTAATACGTAATAACGGACAGGCTAGAAAATCTCTACCTAAGAGTACTTTAAATGCCATTGTATTATCGGGTATCGTGTAGAATTTTATTTTCGTGCGCACGCCTTGTATTTCCACATCGCCGTGAAATATACTTAGAATATTAAGTCGCAAGCCATTTATACCGCAAAATTGATTGACGTCCTCGCTTACCGGATAACAAACTTCGTTTCTGTTCGATGCTGTTTTGAATAATGCTAATCGGCGAACCTGAGTCAATTATCGCGTCTGTCACGTAAACGTTTACGTTACCACATATTTCGCTCAGACTTATTTTTAACGGAACCATATACGGTTTCCAGAGAGCAACGGGTTGGATCACGTTCGTCGATAAAGTCTGCGCCGATCCTGTTTCCGTCCCCGACGTTGCAGGATATTTCCGCTCGGGACAATCTCTCGCCATGTGTTCCGCTGAACCACAGACGAAACAAACTCTCTTTACTCTTAGTATCGCCCGTCGCCTACAGTGTGTAGCAACGTGTTTCACCTCATGGCACTTGTAACATCGCACAGTCTTCTCTCCTGCCGTCGACATCTCCGTCTTCGGACCGGGCGCTCTAGGAACATTCTTTTCCTGCTTGAGATCGCCCTGGGCCTTAAAATCGGGAGTCAGTTTCTTGAAAGCCTTCAGCAATTTTTCTCTTGACGGGAAGTCCAACAGGCGCGCCTGCTTTTGTAACTGCTTATCAGTAATACCGTCCACGATATAGTCGAGAAGCTCCTGTTCCGCGATCGGCACTTGATTGGCGAGAATCACTTTTTCGTGATAGTAATCGCAGAATTTCTCGTTCGGCTTCCATGTGTGAGCCTCTAACATCCTCCAAAGCTGCAGCATTCCCGGGCGCGAATGAAACATCCGTGTCATTTTTTCCAACAGATCATCGACGCCCCACGTCAAATATTCCGCCTTTGAGTACAACCATGAGAGGGCTCGCCCCTTTAACCTCATGCTTATTAAAACCCTGGTGGAATCCTCATCTAGTCGATAGGAGTTCCTCAGTAGATCTAACTGTTTCCATTTCCAGAACGTGTTTTCAGACGCATCAAACTCGGGCAAAAGATCTTTAATACTACGCACACCTCCAGCCGCAGATGTAGCGCTACTCGACAGCAAAGCGCTTCGCATCAGTTTGCGCTCTCTCCGTATCAACTGTTGCTCTCTTTCCAGCAACTTTTTCTCTTTTTGGATCAACTCCATCTCACGCTGCCTGTGATCATCAGATCCTCTCGGCAGTAACGGCATAGTCTCCAATCCTCCCTCGGGTACCAATACATTGTCTCGAACACCAGCAGGCTCATCCGTTGCCTCTGGAGGGACAGTCGACGATGAGGTGCCCTCCGTCTCTCGCGTTTCGTTTTGCTCCTCGCTCAAAATTATTCAGATATCAGGACCCAGTTTATTCAGTCGCTGAACGAGTTTCAACTTTGTTCCTTTGGTTGGCAGTTCTCGCTCTTGCAGAGCATCCTTCAACTCGACCACAGAAAAATTGTTTCCTCCTAATGGTTTCATGGTAACTCGATACACAGCCTCACTGCGGAACGCCGACGCAACAGTGCTCACACAGAACGATAAAGAACCGCCGGTACTCGAATATTTTGCACACAGCCAAAATAATTCGCGCATAACTTATACAGAGTATAGCGTATCTTTAACTGAACGTCGCGTAACTGTTTATCACACTCAATTTAGCACGTTAACTTGAGCTATTTCGCTTAGGCATAATCCTACTTCTGATAAATACTGTGGGATTTGCACAGTAAAAATGGTTTATTAAAAGAATAAGATAAAAGTTGTCAGGACACGAGTCTTTCCGCATAAGCTGCGGATAAAGATTGAGGATTCACGGATTTGCACTTAGGTCCGTGGCTCGCTCGGAAAAGAATTTCTGGTTGCAAAAAATCTCGGACTGCTCGGAGCCAGTTTTGGGAGTTTTCCACGACCGTTTTCTCTTTTATTGCTGTCAGATTCTCTTTCATTGCTATCACATTGCGCACTTAGTAACAATGCAAAAGATGCCTCGCTTGGCAACAACGGAAAAAATATATAAGCCTACATGAACAAAAATCTAAAAATTGTTGCATATAATTATTGCATTATGCATGTATTGCCGGCGATTTATAAATTGCTGTTTAAATGGAGTCCAAAAAATGTCTAACCACCATCACATAATGTTTGCCCGATAAAATAGTGATACATTAAAATGATTTTATAAACACATTGTTGAAAACCAGGTCTCCTGGAATATCTAGTATTGATGGTTTAATGATTAAACCTCACAGTTACGATTTAAAAGTAAATAAATAAATAAATCCATGAATAAATATATAAATATACAATAAATAGGGCAAAGACCAAATTCTTAAAACACTTACTGTATATGTCTAATTATAAAATTGTAAAAGTTTAAAATAAATTAATAACTGTTATAGTCAAATCATAAAAAAAGTTATAACTATAATTAAGAAGAACGGAAAAAAAAGATTGTACTTGTCACTTTTGAAAGTAATAACCTATTAAAATATATGTTAATATATGATATCTCTAAATGCCTAGAAGTTTTTTTTTATTACTGCGAATGCTAAGGAGAAAAGGAAGTGAAGGTGATAGGATCCAAAAGATTGTGATGGGTAAAGGAAAGCGAAAGCCGTTTCAGGATAGGATACGCATCGGAGAACGTTTGGTATTACTTTTTTTTGTAACGGTGGGGAAATGCGTTATCGCATGTCCCGGGCTTCGGGGGAGAGGCCGGAGTTATGTGGGGCTTTTTCGTATCGCCAGGCGTGGCGACCAAGGTATACCCACTAAAACTCCTTTGGGTGTCCTGCCCTGGTCCTTGACTGGGGGGCTCTGGGAACACGTGCAGCATACTTACCGGGAAACTTCCCGGACTTGGTTGGCCTTGCGGCCGACTCGTCTCGCCACGAGCACTCCGGCGAGGGGCACCCCTGGCAGGGTTTTGAAGTCTGAGTGCTTCAGGTTGGGAAGGAGGAACACAGTCCCCCCCCCTCTCCGCTTTTTTCCGTTGTTGTGGGGGTAAAGCTCGGGGATCCGGCGCCCACCGAAGCCCCGAGCCCCTTCGCACCGACTTAAGCCGGCGCGGACTCTCAACTACTCTCTGGAGGAGGGAGGGCACTGAGGCCACTCTTTCTTCCTCGGCGATGCTGGAAGGGCATTCCCTTAAGCGTGAAGGAAGCCTTCCCCCCAATATCACGAGGGGCTAGCCTCGTCGGCATCTCTATCTGCGCGGTCTGCGTGGGTGAAGGCACTCGACACCGAGGGCTAGTCGCTCTCGAGGGCCCGTTGCTACACTTGGGCCGTTTTCACGGCTCTTACCACAACTAGTCGCCCCACTTTGTTCCGAGTCCCGAGCGCAGAGCTCCCGGCAGAGGAGGCGAGGAATTTGGTATCACTGTTTACTGAAAGAATTTAATTTATTCATCTTATAATATCATTATTTGATCCGGTAAACATCATGTAACAGAGACTTAATCTCGATATTTTTTGGACTTTATTTAAGCAACAATTTATGAATCACCGATAATACATACATAATGCGATAATTATGTGCAACAATTTGTGAATTTTTATTAGATTTAAACTGTTATTGTACACTGAAGAAAACTGTTTAATAAAGGTCAAAGAGTTTGTTACAATTATATATGTTTTTGTTACCATTAATCATTTGCAAGAACATCCAGTATAACTTGTAAGCTCGAGTATTGTATATTTAATTACTTTAAAACTCTTATTTAAATATTCATTGTACTTTGTACTGTACTGATTTGCTTTTAATGTTTTCTCGCGTAGTCAACGCGTATAAGATGAGTTTATTGTGAAAAATTGAGTGCACGGACAGGTACGGAGCATGCATATAAGGGGTTCGTAATTATTAAAAAATGATATATCTGAACGAAACTTTATCATACATGGTTGAATTTATATTAAAATAATTTTTTATTTTGTTATTAAAACAGTTTCAAAATTTTAATCAATATGAAGTAAGAAAAATTTTAAAAAATTAAAATTTTTGTATTATTGCTATAAAGAAGGGAGAGGAGCGCAAATAGTGGATTTTTTTTCTTTCTCCTGCAAGCTGATTTCAGGTTTTTAAGATATGATTTTTTAGTAAAAAAGTATTTTGTACATTGATATATAAGAAAAAATTACTTAGAGATTGTATAAGTCATGATATAAGGGCTAAATTTTTATAAAAATTTAAATCTACATTTGTCACTATTTGTCTCCAGTGTGAGGCAAAATGACACTCTAGGGGGCAAGTGATAACAATTAATATTTTAAATAAAACGACTTTTATATTGTACGTATATGTTAGTAATGGCTGTAGAAACGAAAAATAAATTACGAATAATAAAAACGAAACGTAATTGCAAGATAGATTTGTAATTTATAAGAAAACAATAATAAGAAAACACTAATAAGAAAACAATTTGATTAAAATTTTAATTGTTTACTAATTACTATTTTGAGTAATATGAGTTTAATTATCCACTTTTTTCTCTGTGTTTTTGTGAACAAAACAACTCTTTTTTATGAACAATTCAAGTCTACAATTGTCATTATTTGCTCCAGAAGCTATTTTTTTTTTTTTAATTTTACTGAGAGAAACCAATTTGATATCCAGGTATACGGATTATATCAAAATAGAGGAAAAAATGTACTGTATGATAGGTTAAATGTTCAAAAATTCAACAATCAACAAAATGTACCTTAAAATATCAAAACAAAATCTTGGTTTAACCTTGTTTTCATAAAGACAAAATTTTAAGTTTTTTTTTTTTTTAATTATATTTGGCTTTATAGTTTCGCCTTTTTTTAAGAAAATAGTTAGATACTTAAGAATTATCTTTGTATTGATGGTAGGTGGTAGAATAGATACGGGAAAGAGAAGAAATTTAAATTGTCACTATTTGCCCCCCGTCGCTATTTGCTCTTCTCTCCCTTACTCTTGAAACTATTCGACTTTTATTTAAAACGTTTCTTTTAGACTTTTGATGATATTTGCTTTGAAAAAAAACCAATTTTTTCAAAAATGCATATTATTTTTTTAATATGCGACTTAGCACTTATAAAAAATATTTGTTTTTTTTTTGTATATGTTCTATATTTTAATATATTTAAAGTTTTTTGAAATTAAAGGGTTTGTTTGTATACTTTTCTTTGTGGCTCCATAAGATTCTAATGAACTTGTTTTATTTTTGTAGGAAACTTTTAATTTGTATTAGTTATTTTATAGTATATTTCTTTTACAGCAATGTTTATTGAGAGCGAGGATGCAGATAGATTTATTCGAGAAAGCAATTTAAGCATAATCCAACGGTATGTTGAGAACAATATCGATGATCCTGATGAGAAGGTTCGAGATGCTGTTTTAGATGAAAATACTAGTTCACTTATAACTGGGTTAGGTGAGCATATATCTGTACAAAATTGGATTATTTTATAGTTTATCATCAACATATTTGTAATTTTTTACATTGCATACAGGTCCGGATATAGCATCTATGATGTCTGCAAATAATCATTCCAATGAAACCAAAGAGAAGAACAGTAATTTCGAAAATGTAAGAATAATATTTATTATTTTCTAAGCTAAACTATAATATAAATTACGACACGAACTGTGAATGTTATTTTATGAGATACTTATACACAAAGAAATATATGCAGGTATATTTGCTTTTTTGATAAGCATTGAATAATTATAATATAAATACTAAAATAAAAGAGACGTATTTTTTTATAAGTATTTTTAAACGTATTAATACATTTGTCGCTAAGTATATTTTAACTGGTTTTCTATTCGTGCTAAGTGCATTAATTGTAATGAGAAAATCGATAAAGTATAAAATTAAAGATATAATGAAAGAAAATACTACTATTATATTACAATTATTATTAATTAAGTTATTTGTATTTCTAATATTGTTTCTAATATCTTATATATTGTGTTATTTGAAACTATGAGAGATATGAAAAAATATTTTAATGAAATTTTATGATTTTAAACGGTTTTTTTTCGACAATGTTTAATTTTTTATCAATAACAAATTAATTTATTATAAAGTTTTCAGTAATATGTTACAAAAAGTACGATTTAACTAACCAATTGTCTAAATAGCATTTGTGATTCCTAAATCGTATTGTCTTTGAAAATATTGATTGTACAATATGAATATTTTTTTTATGTAACATTTCTGAGTAAATTACAATCTGTTCTAGTAGGATATTTAGTAATAGTCATGTTGAGCTACATACATGCAAAATATGTATTCAATGATACAACCTTTTTAGATCTTATTCGTTCATTCACTTATTTGTGAAATACATGAATATTTCATAAGTATTGATGTTTGTCTCAGCTAGCTTCCACTAGCTTGTTTGGGAATTTACGTTTTAGTGCTCTTAATCTCTCCATAAGGCCATTCACAAGTTTGGATGATTTGCTGATTGGTTTCGGTATCTGATACTGTGGGTTTTGATTTCTTTCTTTTCTTATGGTATACATTTGAAAGTCTCGATGGATGGTTTTATTTATCACATGCTATAGGGCATCAGTAATTATTATTTGTAATACTTTAGATCGAAAACGTTTAAGTATCTTGATGTTAAAGATTGCGGCTGTACCCGAGAGTTGTATGTCATAGATCCATATTAGTTTGAGAATAGCCTTCTATAATAAGAACTTCTTCTAATTAATCAGCACATGTTTCTGAATGTGAGACTGTTCTGCTTACGTTTGGTAAAGATGTGTTTACGTCAATTAACCGTCGATTGATATGCAATTCAAATATTCAACCTTATTTCGCTACTGAATCTGTTAATTGTTTATAATTATTGACGGACAATTTTTAAATCGTAAAAGTTACACGTATGCACTTAGACTCATTTACGTTGATATGCCATTTTCCCAAATTTGCAAGTTACTAAGTTTTGATTGTAGAAGCTTTGAAGCAGTCATGGAGTCTTAGCTAGAAGCCAATATTGCTGTATCGTCAGCGAAGGTTGCTGTGACTGTTCTAGGAAGCTATTATTGTAGATAAATCCTTAGTGTATAATAGGTATAGCAACGGATCGAGTATGCTTCCTTAAGATATCCCTGATTTAATTTAGCATAAAGGCTCTAGCCGAATAAGGAGAGTCAAAATCCTCTCAAAGGATTTATACGAAGTTTAACACATCTTTTTGTCATTAAAAGAAACTAAGTTTCCCAAATTTTCAAGTCCCGGTCTTCTTCCTATCATCCATAATTTTACAAAAAAATGTTTTTTAGTAAATAATTTTTTCTCTGCGAGTTTTTAATAAATTGATTTGAAATTTTAACCGGTATTAGATATGATTTAGATACATAATAACAAATTTTAGTTTTTCATTTTAACAGAAAATTCCAATTTTACAAGCCGAGAAAAGATTTTAAATTATAATATTTTGACTCTCACAAGATTTGCTACCTCTATATTTTAATCATAGTTGCATTTTCATGAAAACTACCTCCTTGATTTTTTTTCAGAATTTTTGTTTCATGACAACACATTTAAATACAAAAATCCAAAAACCCTTTTTTTTACCCTTTTCGGCTATTTTTCGTGGTTACTTTTGCTTGTAAAAACCATTTTGTAACTGCATCTAATAAATTTTCTATTCTCCAGAAACAGAGATCATCATCAAGCATCATTAATAAATATCTTAAAGAATATCACGTTTCTGATTTAAAACATATCAAGTTTGCGCTTATTTTCGTCATTTTTGTGTATTTAATAAATTGTGATTTTTTAATCTATGTTCGGATAGATTCGTTACTTCTTATACAACTGCATAACTTGTGTTATTCTTATTTGTGCTTACTTATAAACAACAAAACCGAAACATGACATTATATAACGCTAAGATGCAAACGTTTCAAATCTAATTTACCTTTTCCCTTATGAACAAATATTACTGCCGAAAAAATTACATACAAAAAATTAAACACAGAATCTGCTATTTTCTGTGATTTTTTAAAATTGGCATTAATACGGTAGTAATTGTATTACTGTCAATCTAAAGAAATCACTGAAAATAGCAGATTTTGTGTGTGATTTTTTATGTGTAATTTTTTTGGCGATAATACTTTTTCATAAGAGGAAAGGGCAAATCAGATTTGAAACGTTTGCCCTTAGCGTTATATGATGTCATGTTTTGATTTAGTTGTTTAAGTAAACACAAATAAGAAGTGTCGAGACACTAAATGCTTCATACGAATTTAATTTATTATATAGTTCTTTAATATGTAATACATTAGGCAACAAAATTATCGCAACACTTATTTATATCAAAATTTTGCACAACTTTAAATTATTATAACTTTGTTAAGAATTATTGTTCTTGAAAATTTTTTTTTTTATTTTAAAGCTTAAAGTTTCTACTTTAAGGTGCATTTGGTCAATTTTGAATTTCTGTTTTCCACTTTTCACCGTTTTTTTTAAAGTAAAGACGTGTTTTGTTTCCAAACATTTGTATACTTTGACGCGCTCTACGAGGTAGGATAAATTTTTTTGCAAATCTCACGATAGCCATATTAAAATTAGGAGTTTTCCTTGCAAATTAAAAAAAATCTAGTTTGTACGATTTTTTTTTTTTTTTTTTTGAGGAGTTAAGATGTATCAACGTTATATATGCATTTTTGTCACTTATCACTAGCATTACCCGGATTTCGATTTGTCTCATTAATGAGGCGATTTTCTCTAGCTGACGTTATATGAAATTCGACGAAATCCGCCTGTTTCTTGATAACGAGCCCAAACTTGAGAAATAGAGGATTGATGAACACTTATTCTTCTTACAACGTAACTTTAATTCAATCCTTTTTTCAAAAGAACAATAATTTGCGCACGTTGAATTTTCATTCAAACGAGGCATTATTACAACTTTATTGTTTGCTTTTTGAATGATACAGTAAAGAATAAGTTTGCGCTTATATAGAGTTTGGTGTTCACAGTTTTTATAGGAATCAATGTAAATCACTACAGCGTTTCTCCGAGTCATGCAAAAACTGTAAACCCCAAAATTCTATATAAACGTAAACTTATTCTTTACTGTATCATTCAAAATCAAACGATAAAGTTGTAATAATGCCTTGTTTGAACGAAATTTAATGTGCGCAAATCATTGCTCTTTTGGAAGAAAGATTGAATCAAAGTTATGTTGCAAGATGAATAGGTGTTCATCGATCTTTTACCTCTTGAGTTTGGGCTTGTTATCAAGAAACAGGTGGATTTCATCGAATTTCGTATGTCAGCTAGAGAAGATTGCCTCATCAATGAAACAAATCGAAATCCGGGTAATGCTAGTGATAAGTGACAAAAATGCATATATAACTTTGATACATATTAACTTCTTAAAAAAAAAAAAAAAAAAAAAAATCGTACAAGCTTGATTTTTTTTTAATTTGCAGGAAAAACTCCAAATTTTACGATGGCTATTATGAGATTTGCGAAAAAAATTTATCCTATCTCGTAGAGTGCGTCAAAGTATGCAAATGTTTGGAAACAAAATACGTCTTTACTTTTAAAGAAACGGTGGAAGGAGGAAAACAGAAATTCAAAATTGGCCAAATGCACCTTAAAGTAGATACTTTAAGCTTTAAAATAAAAACAATTTTTCAAATATGATAATTTTTAATAAAGTTTTAATAATTTGAAATTGTGCGAAACTTTGGTATAAATGAGTGTTGTAATAATTCTATTGCCTAGTGTATTTTAGAAAGAAATTAATATTTATATGCCAAGTCAATGCTCTTAAGATACAAACGATTCATTTTATTTGAGTATCATGCCTTGAAACGATATATATACACAAATATTTCCAATGTTTTTACGTAAATTTCCACCCACAGTATTGTACATCAATGTCAGAATTATATAATAAATATAAATAAAAAAATAAACTTGAATAAATATGCAAACTTTTTGATTATTACATTTTGTTACATATAACGAATAATATTGTTACGACCGGGTAGATCTCATACACTCGTATACTTGTGTCCTTTGATTACACACACGCGCTTTAATAATAAATAAAAGGTTAATCTTTACAAAAGGGGAGCAGTTTCTGACAACCTTGATCTTGACATATGTTATCAATGGGAAGGTACTGAGTGACATACACAAGGTTTTAAGTAATGCTCATTTTTTATTAAAAAAATATTACAGAAAGAAAAAACAGTTTTTCTTACTTATTTCGAAAAATATTTATTTTACAAAAAAATGTGTCAAACAAAAAATGAAGCTAGTAATAAGTTCTATAAAAAAGGTCATATACATATTTTACTTAATTTCAATACTTTTGTTGTTATTGTAGAAAAACGGTTTTGCGTCGAAAAACCTTTCGACGCAAAATAGTTTTTCTACAATATACAGAGAACGCGTGAGCGGGGGAGGATTTCCGCCCCTTTCCTTGCACCTCCTCCCCGTATTTTTTCTAACTCAACCCACTTTGTCTCAGATCCACTAATGACAGGGTGGGTGCGGGAAGGGGTGGGCCATAATTTCAAATCTAATATCGCAACGTCAATTAGATATTTTTGGTCAAATTACAATTAAAATAGGGTTAAGTTGGCTTAGAAAAATACGGGGAGGAGGTGTGGGTGAGAGATGGAGTCTCTTCCCCGCCCAAGCATCTACTTTTCACACAAAACTACTAAAAATAAAAAAAATTATTTTAAAATAGTTTTTCTATAACGACTAAAGTATTAGACTTAACTATAACGACTAAAGTATTGAAGTTAGATAAAAAATGTATATAACCTTTTTTATAGAGCTTATTACTAGCTTCATTTTTTGTTTGACACAGTTTTTCGTAAAATGAATATTTAGTAAAATAATTAAGAAAAACTATTTTTTCTTTCTCTGATAATATTTTTTTTAGAAGTGAGCATTACTCAAAACTTTTTGTATGTAACTCATTGTCAGTACCTTTCCAGGTACTGAGTGATAACATATGTCAAGGTCGTCAGAGGCTCCTCCTCTTTTGTAAAGTTTTACCTAAATAAAATAGACTTTACAAACTAACGATCTTTAATAAAATAGCTCGTTTTACAAGAACAAGACTAAGACCGAACACACAACAACAACCGTTGGCAGGGAACGATCTTTTCCTGTCGCTCACATTAATTGCCTTGCACAAATCGTTCATAGCAGCTTTCGCAGGACGGGTACGCAACACTGCTTCCTTTTTTCAAAGTTGTTGCCCCGACAACTAACTCAGAGGACAACTTCGAAAAATCTTTACGACTTCTTGCTTGTTCATACTCTTTACCTTGAGTCTTGCGTGCTTCTTTCTTTATTCTTTGGACAAGGGAGGGGGGAATTAATTCTCGGGGACCCAACGCCTAAAAGGCATCCCAAATCCCCGCCTCAGCATTCGCCCCTAGGCCCACGGCAAAATCCTGAATCAAAAACCGGGCGAGGCGATCTTTTTAAAAAGGACTACGGCGATTCTTCACGAAAAACATCGTCTCGCACGAATCTCACAACTGAAATTAACACAGAATCTGACGAGTAGCTCACTTAAAATAAAATAAAATAATGTAAGGGAAAAATTTTTTTAGTTACAAATTTTTGTTTTCTATATCTTAAACAAAATTTAAGACAAAGTTCTTGCGAAAAGAACCTAAATCCGACGACTCTTTGCTCCACCCTGAGCTCCTGCCTTAGGCAACCGAGCGCTGCTCTCTGCAATTCAAAAGAAAAAGAGTTGAAGCTCACTCTTAGCTCCTGACGAAAGAACAATCTTTAGAACTTATCTCCCAAGGTGAGGATTTTTAAGGAAGCTGGACAACCTCGAGGTCTATCCCGGGCTCCTACCACGGGTTACCGAGCGTTGCCAGCTCACTGGGTGTCACTCCCAAACCAACATCTTTTTGAGAGAAAAAAGAAATTTTGGACTCTTTTCTGCTCCATCCCTAGCTTTTGCTACGGATAACCGAACGTCGTCCTCCACGATTCAGACCAAAATGACCTCTTGCTCTACTCTGGGTTTCTGCCACAGGTTACCGAGCGTCATTTGTATGTGCAATCGCAATCCACTCGACGACCTTCTATTCTACCCTGTCACAGCTTATCGAGCGTCATTCGCGTCTGCAATCACAATCCACTCGACGACCTTCTACTCTACCCTGTCACAGCTTATCGAGCGTCGTCCATTTCTGAAATCAAAATCCATTCGACGACCTTCTGCTTTACCTTAGGCTCTTGTCACAGGTTACCGAGTGTCGTCCATTTCTAAAATCAAAATCCACTCGATCTTTTACTCTATCCTGGGCTCTTGCCACAGGTTACCGAGCGTCGTCTTGAGTAATATCGAACAAAAAATGACGACTTTCTGTTCTTACCCGGGCCTCTGCTTCGGGAAATTCAACACCGTTCGCTGCAAATCTCTTTGAGTTAAATCAAGAAATTCTAAAAAGAATAGAAACTAATTCTAAGCTTCTGAGGAAAGAACTGTCAAAGTTTGCTGTCAACACGATATGTTATTATTAATAATTTGTTCTTAACATTTTATTAACTGATGTTGTGTTTTTGCTCTCCTATTGCTGACAAAGTTTTACGTTAAATTCTGTAGCCAGCAAATTGCCTGCAAATTCACAACAATACATGCAATGCATTAATTTGTCCGATGTGCTGAATCTAGCTTGATTATCTGGGTATGAGTGTGCAATCACAAATGTTGATATTATACAAAATATTTATTTATTCTTGTAGTGTTTTGGTAACTAGGAGGAAAGAGATCGCAAATGCGGGTAATGTCAACACAATACGTGAGACATGTCAAGTATACTATATTTGAGTGGTATAATAGAGCGAAGAATGTACACCCAAGGACTTTGATTCTGTCCATGGGGAAATTTTCCAAACTGAGAAGTCACCACTTTCTACATACTCGCAGTTCATGATTAATAAAATGACTAGAGCTTATTGGTCGTTGCGTTAATCATGAACTGTAAGTATGTAGAAAGATAGCGACTTCTTAGTTTGGAAAATTTCCCCATGGACAGAATCAAAGTCCTTGGGTGTACAATATTTACAGCACGCCGGCTTGCCTGAAACTAAACTGCGGCCCCACCATGGCAACGCCATTGCTGGTTGGTATCTCAGTCGGCGTTGCCAAACCTGCCGCGCTGCGTCTCTAGTCTCAATACATTACAATTCTAAATTACAAAAACGAATGTTTTGACTCTGTTTGGAGTCATTCTCAGCGTACTAAATAAATGAATTTTGAAAAATATCCACCCGACATCAGTCCATAACATAATAAACATTCAAGTTACCAACGGTTTGCCAAATCCGTAGTGGTATCTTTATCACAGTGTCGACAGAATTGACACTTCTTTATATATTTAATTTGTGTGTTATATTTTAGATGACATAAATTTTATTAACACTGATATAGTGACTCATCCAATCGGAACTGATGAAGATTTGGTGCATCTTTGCATAGTATTTTTCGGAAATAATCTCTTGTCAAAAATATCTCATAGATTTCCATTCCGCAACGAGACATGCTCCTCGTCTCAAGTAAAACTGTTTACTGACTACATTAAATCTAGTCCAAATGATATTGACAAAACATACTAACTTAACGAAGCACAGAATGTCAAGTAGTCAAAATAAAGATGAATAATAAATAGAGAAATAAATAAAAACAGAAAAGTAACAAACCAAAAGAAGTCGTGTCGTATAAGAATATATAAATAAATTAAAATTGAAATAAACATAAATTGTATTTGTATAATATTCAGGAAGATATAGATTCCCTTATAATTTTGTCAATAATGACAAGTACGCGTGGTGTACTTGTAAGCATTCCGTATGGGTCTGTTTGCAAATTGAGACTATTAACTTGTAATTGGGTATGATGCATTTCCGATATTAGCTGCCTGCTTAAGAATCATTCGTTTTTATGTTCTCCCAATCGAATTCGTGATTGCATTCTAGTCTGTGTTCGGTAATGACAGAATGATTGTTCGTGTTGTAATTAATGTGATTACGATGTTCGGTAATTCTCGTTTTTAATTTTCTACCGGTTTGACCTACGTATGTCGCGTCACAATCTTTACATATAATTTTGTAAACTACGTTTTTCATTAAATTATTAGGGAGAACATCTTTCTGCACTTTAATAACCTTGCTTAATTTATTAAGACTGAAAGAAGTCAATACATACATTTAAAAAATGTTTTATTGCATATTAGTGGGCGAAGAATGGTGTAACTTATTAAAATTTAGAGAAATCCGTGGGGTCACAAGTTGATTCTCCCTTTATATTTAAATGTTGCTTATATTAAGGAAAAATATAAAATGTAGTCGACGATTTAGACTACGCATTCTGGTACGCATTCAGTAATTTTAAATTATATTAAACATTAAAAATAACTAAAAGAAAGTTTATTTTTAGTCTTCTGAGGAAATCTATACGAATGACATCGATGACGAGGAATTAGATAGTTATATTCTTTCGGAAAAGGAATCGCAATCTAAATCTGCCCTTTGGAATAAAGTAAACGCTGATTATCTTATTCAACAAAAAGAAAAAGAAGAGAAACGTTTGAAAGAGAAGGAAGAAGGTAAACCCGAAAGAAAAAGAAGAAGAACAACTTCCAAAAAACATAGAACGCCCGCGAATACTGCAGGTAAGTTGATTTTTATTTTCTGTTTTTTTTTATTTTTTATTTATATATTTATCATTTGTTATTTGTTGTTTCTTCTATTAGGCGAAGCAATCGAAAAAATGCTGCAGGAAAAGAAGATATCTTCCAAAATTAATTATGAAGTATTAAAAAATTTAAATAGTCAACAACAAAACAATCAGGAGTCACTCATCACGAATACGTCGGAGTTAGATACGTTAAGTTTTAACAAACCGTTAGTGTAGATTATTTTACAATTGTGGCTAAATCTCTTTGACAAATATACAATAATTATTTTGTGCAATTAGGGTAATGGTTGCTTCTACACTGAAGTCTGCAGAGGCTCTGTTAAAGAAATATCATTCCATCAAACCAAATACTCAACAATTGAAGAAACCATTGGAAAAAGTATTAGATAAAGCATCCAAAAAAGAGGAAGAATTTACAAAGGAGGAAAACAGTTCAATGGAAACGCCTACAGCGGACATGTCAGAAATAGGTTGTGTAATCTTTATTTATGCATTTTTGAGTAATTTTTATCATGGATCTATGCAGCATAATACATTGAAAAAATTTTGCCGTAAGACATAAGAACGTTAAATGTAAATGTTTTTTTTTGGACGGTGAGTTGTGCCGTCCCTGCTTATCTTCTATACGCGCCCCATGATTCGATAACTATTTCTTTGAATAATTTGAAAAGCTTTAAACAAATTTTGGCTAAAGAAAACGTTTCAGAATAACCTCAAGAATATACGTTATTTTAACATTATTTTGAATCACACCTATATACATATTTTTATATTGCTTATACCTTATAATGATCCGTGTTTCCGAGCACGAAACAGCTTGCTGGTATTGCCAGAACTCAAGACAAATCACGGAAATTAGATTGTGTTAAATTCATGGCTTATTATAATTATCTTATTACAAATAATTTTTGAGAAAATAAACGGATTTTGTTCATGTATTACTCACAATGTGATGCGAATAATTTTGTACAATAAGGAACGGAGAGTTATAATTACGGAAATGAAAAAGAAAAGAATAATACAAGTTTTAGTTTCTCGGGTACGGAACTCAGCCGTCGTATTCGTTTCGTGAGCATGTAATTTTTGTGTGGTATCGCTTTCACACGCGCGATGTTGCGTGATCGTTTTTGCTAGGTTGCATTGACTTCGTGGCGCGATTACGGTTCGTGGAGCATGAAGACAACGATTATGATTCCGAGAATTTGTGCTCGCTACACGATAGACGCACTGGGAATTATACGCGACAGGTGCCGTGTGATTGCATACGGAAATTTTCTCTACAAGTAATTGAATATTATATATTGCAATCGTTCCGGATGCAGAAATAGGAAGACATTTGTAGTACCGAAAGCTCTAAGCAAAAACATGGAGAGCGTCCTCCCACATTTTTTTTCGGCTTATTCGGGATATGAATTTCGAAAATTGGGCTGGCATGTTGAGAGCACTCCACCTCGTTGGTTGTCAGCCTCAGAAAGCTAATGAGGGTAAAATGGCATCCGAGAAAACTTGGCGGAGGCAATAAGAACGTTCAACCTCTTGTACCGTTCGAGGCTCCGCAGAGAGTCGAGGGAACAGGATGGTCGGCGGCGGAAAAATTAATCTCTATTCGAGATCATAGTCTTTTATACCCGGGTCTTGAGACGTCGGGGATGTTCGGCCGAATTTCGGGTCTTTATTCCCGATCAATATCTTTGCCGCCCGAGGTCAGTTTGGTAACAGTGCGCTCTTCTGAGCACGCATTCGAAATGTGTCTGCGTTAGAGCGCTGGGTACGCGTACGCGCCGAAATAGTGGTCGCCGCGTCTCGCTGTAGACGTTCTTAAAGTCAGTATCTGCCTATTTTGAATGAAGTGCAGGGCATTTACAATCTTGTTATAACTTTTACTTATATCTTAATTTTATTCACTTTTTTAATAATATAATGTACATAATATTTATAATATCTATTGCGTCTATTCTTTATTAAATTTAAATATATCTTGCAAACATTGCATTTCAGCATTTAAGAATATTGATCAACAAGTATTCAATAATTGGTTTTTATTTAATAAAATATGTATATGTGTATAAATTTTCTTTATTAAATAAAAACTATTTAAGCATACAAATTTAATTTTTTAATGAATCTTAATTACATGAAAATAAGAATTATTTGTAGACTTAATTTTAAAACTGATTAATACTTTTACATTGTTGAATAATTGAACAAAATGAATGTGTAAACTATATTTCTAAAGTTTTCAAAAAAGAACCTAAATTAAAAAATAATATTAATTCTTATTCTATTTTAAAATTGACTTGTTATCTAATTTAAAGCCTTTAATTTGAAGTTTTCCGCGTTTTTGTGTAGTAAAGAACTACTGCAAAAATACCCATTTTTCAGTCCCCGATTTTTTAATTAAATTTTATACCAAATGAGCTCATAATGCGATATTAATCACAAAAATATTTTACAGAGTATGCAATTGATTTCAGAAATATATAGCGTCAAAAGGGTTACCAACTACTAAGAAAATAGGATACCAATAACGTTTTATAGCACGAATTTTTGTTGCCTTTCTTTGGAAATCGATACCTATGCGTTTTTGAGTTGCTAATTACGAATCTGATGTTAAATTTTAAACATCAAAATGGCGGATATAATATAGCGGACACAAATATTGGAACAATTATTCACTTCTTGGAAATTTGCGTTATAGTTTTTTCGGCTTGTTTACGAATTTTTTATCAGATTTTGAAAAGTAATTAATGACAATTTTTGAATGGAAAAAGCATTTTTTTGAATATTTTTATTAAAAAACATGAAATTTAAATTAATATATGACGCATAAAGGATTGCGTGATAGTTTTATTTGTTATATTTAGAACTTTTTCACTGCAGATGTGCTTTTTCATTGTAGTTTTCGTGACTCTTTATAACTGCATAGCATTACATCCAATAATATAAAAGTTTTGTAAGTTTATCAGACAACAAACAAACTTCCAAGACTAAATAAATTCCTCACAAAAAATGCTATTTCCTAAAAGGTGTCTTTAAGATATTAATAAAAGTTATCTGAAAGATATTTAAAAGAGACATGTTGAAGATCTCGAGTTTTACAGTAGTAACATATTGTGCGAGATTATTTAAAATTTTTTAAATCTGACATTAAATTCGTAATCAGCAACTCAAAGAACGCATGAATACCGACTTTGGAAAAAATTCAACAAATTTTGTGCTATAAAGCGTAGTTTGTATCACAAGGTACTCGAGCTGAATAAGGCTCAGTAAATAAGGTCCACTTTTAAATTTACCATTTAAAAACGCGCTTTATATTTGAAATATATTCTTAAAAGATATGTCATAGGAAGTAGATAAAGAGAAACTAGAGAATTAATACCAGTAGCAATACGTTCAATGCAACAAAAACTTGTAACAAAGTGGGTAAATCAGCCGTTTTTATAAAAATTTATTTTAAAGAGTAATGCCAAATTTAGCCCAGTGCTTGGACCTCGAATTTCAAACTTTTTTTATGCCAAATAATATTATATAATGGAACATTAATCCCAGAGAAATTTTAAGATGATTATAAGCGCGATTTCGGAGATTTAAAGGGTTGAAAGTGATGGTTTTTCATAATACAGGGTGCCGTTTTTAGACTTCTTTTCTGTTGTTTGAATAAAAGTAAAGGACCTTGGTTGGATTTGAGTCTGTCGTTCTGACTACTAGTTTCCTCACTACTAAATCAAGACTCCACTGGCATCTTGGTGTTTGTTCCTTGTATATCAACAGTCTGACTTAAGCCATTATTTGGTATTTATATTTGGTATCTTACACACGCACACGCATACGCACGCGTGCGTGCGTGCGTGTGTGCGTGCGTGCGTATTAGGGTGGTCTTTATTTTGGATATTTTCGAATTTTTATGCTTCCAAGGGTTTAAACGTTTCCAAATTAATAAAAAAAAATTTCCTAAAAATTTGAGCTGTTAATATCAACTCTAAGATAGTCCGCATGAGCCTAAGTTTCTTGACGCTACCTCATTTATATCATCAAAATCACTTCAGTTTTTTGAACGGTTTTAAGTAAGTACAGATTTTTTGAACATAAGTCATTAGAATGGAATGAAAACGAATGTTTTAACAGGGGTTTAATGTTGGTTAAAAGTTTAAAGGTTATTAATGACATAGCTAAGCGTGCAATTAAATTAATTAAAGATTATCATGGTATATTAAGTAAAAACCACAGCAACAACAGTTTATAGTCCAATTATTATCAGAATATAATCAAAATTATTCTGATACTAGAAAAGTTCAATTGTTGAAAATATGAAAATAGGTTCATAAAGTTCATCAAAGCTTAAAACAAAATACTTTTATATCATTTTCCCTTCTTTAAAATTTTCTATTTTTTGGTATAAATAGATTTTCAGTTTTTTTATCTATAAAAATTATGTATTGGTCACAATATCAACAAATAATTTTTGTTTCTTATGTAATAAAGTTTTAAGATAATGGAAATATATGAAATTTGTAATTTCAAGAATATGTAATATATTTTATGGTACAACTGTTTATTTTGTAAATATACTTAAAAACATTGATTTTATTTTAATTGAACTTTGACCTTGAATAACTTTTAAAGCAATAGACTTATCAAAAAATCATAAGACATTTTTTGTACAGCATTAAATTCTCTACAAAAATATCTATTTCTCATAATTTTAGGATTATTTGTAAAGGACATATTAAATTTTGAAGAATAAAAGAAGTTTTTTACATGTTATTCCCATAAGAAACTTAGGCCGTCATGCAGACTATCTTAGAGTTGATATTAAAAGCTCAAATTTTTAGGAAATTTTTTTTATTTGGCAGCGTTTAAACCCTTGGGAGCATTCAAAAATATCCAAAATAAGGATCACCCTAGTGTGTATCTGATAATATTGTTAAATAGATCTTTTGAAACCCTACAACTTTTATCTGAAATACTTTTTTCGAAAATGCTTAGTTTTCGAGATATTTTGCTGTTTTAATATTCCCCCCCCCCCACACTGTATATATTAATGGAACATTACATTTCATAGAGTTTTCAATCTTATTTATTTATACTTTACGTTGCACAGCGCTATTTATTGCACTTTTGTCATATGTAAATCAAAATTTTAATTAAGAACTTTACCAATAAAAGGAAGGTAGCCGTTTCAACATTTTATGATTAGAAACTTAGTAATCTACAAAAAATTTTTCACAAGGAAAGTTAGACTCACAACAATGTTTAGAATGATTTATTCTATGAAGTAATACTTATTCTATGAAAATAAGATTGCAAACCAGGAAAGTCAGAGAAGGAAGAACAAGTTTATTAGCGAAAACCCGGCACTAGAAATACCGAAAGTCATCTATCCGCATATACTATTATTTTATGAGTTATTCAGGTGTAAAGTCTATTATGATATGCTTCAAAGAAAGTAAAAACTCATTACGTGGAATGTGTGTGTGTGTGTGTGTGTGTGTGTGTGTGTGTGTGTGTGTGTGTGTGTGTGTGTGCGTGCGTGTGTGTGTGTGCGTGTGTGTGTTACGGGCAAAGTCCGGGCAGTGTTGACATTGTACGCATTGGCAATATCAATACTGCCTGGGCAATGTCGACACTGCCACATTGCGGACTTTGCCCGTAACATATACATATACATATATATATATATATTGCTACAAAATGTGTGATATTAGTACGAAATTATCTTTTCAAAAAGAAAAGGTAAAGAAAGGCGCCAAGTATGTGTGCGTATCCCTTAAATCTTTATTTTTTTCTACAAAACCCAAATGGTACTATCGTTGCATCTTTATTGAAAAATTTTCCTATTCTGACCTATGTGGTACTATCTTTGTATTATCATTGAAAAATCTTCCTATTCCAACCCACGTGGTATTTACATAAAAATAAATATCTTAAATTTAATTTAACCTAAAATTTTCCAAAAAATGTATGAAATCTTTAAATTGCATCAATTATAAAAAGAATATATTGTTCTTTGAAATAACTGCTGTATTTACTTAAAAATAAATATCTTAAAACATAATCCAACCTAAATGTATTTTTCCAAAGAATGTACAAAATCTTTAAATTGCACCAAATATGAAAAGTATATGTTGTTCTTTGAAACAACTGTTGTACTATTTTTAACACATAAAATGCATGTGATAGTATCTTTATTTTTGTAATAAAATCCAAGTGGTGGTATCTTTAATTTTCTTTTAAATACAATTCAAGTGATACTATCTGTATATTTTCAATGAAAAATCTTTCTGTTCTAATCTAAGTGGACGTATTTAATTTAAAAAAATTTTAATGGAATGTTTAACATTTAATCTCAAAGAATTAATAAGAAAACAGAAATATGAAATTTTATTGAAATAAAAAATTTTTAAACAACAAAATTTGGCGCAGCTGGATGTCTAACAAGGGGAGGATCAGGTGATTCACCCTGGGATTTTGATTTTAATTTTTTTAGTTATTTTGGAGACGAAAAAAAAATTTACGTCTCCCGGCGTTTGATCGAATAGGCCTTAGTTTCGAAATAATAAATTTGTGAAAATTGGCTATACCGCGGCGCGCCATATGAGCCTTCCCGGTAACTGTTTTCCCAACCAGTGCAGTTGACTACGTGCGTTAGGTGCTTGCTTCACAATCGTAAGATCCGATTTGCTCTCGGATGTGTTCAACATTTTTTTTTTTTTTTTTTTTTAATAAGTCTATTTATCTTGATGATATTGATATAGTATGCAAATTTCTAAAATAGAAAATTTAATATCGCTTTCTAAACATTAATGTAAATTTGAAGGGAATTTGAATTCAAGTAATATTTGAAATAATAAATAGGTAATAATAATAATAATAATAATAATATATAAATTATTTGAAATGAATAACATATAAAGGTAACGTATCTAAATTTTCAAATTGTTACAATTTAATACTGGTATTCTTTTTTTACGATTAATTATTTTAAAAAATAGAATTTTTAAATACTGTTAATATTATTTCCAATTAAATTTTAAATTAAATAATTTGAAAATTTAGATACGTTGCCTTTATATGTTATCCATTCCAAATAACTTATATATTATTATTATTATTACTATTACCTATTTATTATTTCAAATATTATTACTTGAGATCAAATTCTTTTCAAATTAAATTAAAATTAATGTTTAGAAAGTGATATTAAATTAAATTTTCTATTTTAGAAATTTGCATACTATATCAATATCATTAAGATAAATAAATACATTTATTTAAAAAAAAAAAAAAATGCATACATCCGGGAGCGAACCCGGATCTTACGATTGTGAAGCAAACACTTAACGTATGTAGCCGACTGCACAGATTGCGAGAACAGTTACCGGGAAGGCTCATACGGCGCGCCGCGGTATAGCCAATTTTCACAAATTTATTATTTTGAAACTAAGGCCTATTCGATCAAACGCCGGGAGACGTAAACTTTTTTTTCATCTCCAGAATAACTAAAAAAAATTGAGATCGAAATCCCAGGGTGACTCACCTGATTTTCCCCTTGTAAGTATAATCTAAACATAATGTTGTGTAACATATAATAGTTATAGTAACTTAGAAAATTATAATGATTTACAATGTTACTTAAATGTTAAAGAAATTTTATTTTTAAAGTATTGTGTAATTACTTTTATAACGCATACTTTACAAGTGTTACATTTATGGCATTTTTTTCTTATGCCAATTCCTCTTATTGCTTTTCTTATCTAGCAGCGCCAAGTTTTTGTAGTTTAAAAATTTTTTATTTTAATAAAATTTTATATTTCTGTTTTTTCTCTAATTTTTTGAGATTAAATGTTATATATTTCATAGAAACTTTTTTAAATTAAGTACATCTACTTGGGTTAGAACAGAAAGATTTTTCATTAAAAATAAACAGATAGTATCACTTGAATTTTATTTAAAAAGAAGTTAAAGATATCACGTCTTGGATTTTATTAAAAAAATAAAGATACTATCAATTGCATTTTATTTGTTAAAAGTAATACAGCAGTTGTTTCAAAGAGCAATATATACTTTTTATATTTGGCGCAATTTAAAGATTTCGTACATTTTTTGAAAAAATACATTTAGGTTTGATTATATTTTAAGATATTTATTTTTAAGTAAATTCATCAATTATTTCAAAGAGCAATATATTCTTTTTATAATTTAAAGATTGCATACATTTTTTTTTATTTTAAATTGGATTAAATTTAAGATATTTATTTTTAAGTAAATACCACTTGGGTTGGAATAGGAAGATTTTTCAATGATAATACAGAGATTATACCACTTAGATTTTGTATAGAAGTTAAAGAGAATATCACATGGGTTAGAAAAGGAAAATTTTTCAATGAGGATGCCAAGATAATACCACTTGCGTTTTGTAGAATTATTTTTACTGCATTTTATTTTGAACATCGATTCAATTATCGAATCGTGCAGGTGATTGTAAGCGTAAGCAAACCATCATCCTTCTTTCTTGTATAAAAATGTAACGTGCTGGAACAATTTTATTTATGGATTTGTCAACGACAAAAAATCTATAAGAATTTTTTTGTGTGGATTATGGTCTAAAATTTATGTCACACAGTGTTATTTATTAAATTTAAATATATCTTGCAGACATTGCAATTCAACATTCAGGAATATTATTCAATATTGGTTCAACAAATATTCAATTTATATTACGTATACACTGAATGCTTATTGAACTCTATTCCTAAATCACAATATCAATATTGAACAGTGTTCTTGAATTATAATGTCTGTAAGATATATTTAAATTTAAAAAATTATACTAATATTAAACAAACAATCACCGAACATTACACGTTTTTTTGTAAAACCTGTTTAATATTGAATATTCATTGTTGAATTTTGAAATGTTGACTCAACGTTTCTGTACTGCTGATTGATTGATAGTAGCGTTAAGTATTTTGCATAAATTTTATTCATTTTTTTATTTTTGTTATAGAATATGATAATGATGATTATCTTGACGAAGAGGAACCCGATGCTACGGAAATGTCACTTGGACAAATGTTGGAGTCTCATGCGACATCCGAGGGCGAATATTGTGATGATGGCTATGAATATGAATAAAAAAACTAAAATTAGAAAAAAATTAAACTTAATATTTATATAAGTTTTTAATTTTATTATTTATTATTATAATAAGAATATAGTTAGTAGAAAAACGTTATGTAATCTAGACAAATGACTCATTCTTTTTTTTATAATAATTGTTATAATAATACAAGTCGTTTACCTGCATCTATCGTATTTTATTAAATTCTTCTGTTCAGGAATTTCCTTCATTTTGTTTGTTGCTTAGAAATATGCATGTCTTATATGCGCTTTAATATACTATTGTTGTCAATATTATACAGTACTTAGGTACAAGTACCAGATACAAATATATGTATTACTTGTGCCTAGATAAAATTGATTGTATACTATATTTAGGTACACTTTAGTTATATTTTTGCATGATACTTTTCTGAATGTACATTTAATAAGCGCGGAGTCAGTAAAAGTACATTATATTTTATATTATACTTTAAATAAATTTTTTCATATAAGTTTTTTAAAATTTTTTGGGGAGAGGGGATCTTATACAGGTTGCCTCATTTTAAAAAAACTTACCTCAATGATTATTCACTGAGGCATTTTCAGCAAAAATGTTTCAGAAAAAGTTATATGTTTTTGAGAGGAACATAAGACGGTGTCATTAATTTGACCTTGAATAGTTGCCTGAAGGTCACCTTCAATTTTTTAAATGAAAATTCTTACTTTTTATTGTATATTCTTGTAGCTTATCTCGAGACCTTCCCAAAACACTATAAATAAATGTTTTTTGTTAAGTATTTTTCAAGTTACAAGACTTGAAAGTTACAGTACCATTGGCTGGATCACCGACTAATTTTACCTTGATTAGTTGGATCATCCTCCAATCTTTTTTTGAACACAAAAAAGGTGTAAATCCAACCAGGCAATTACCACGTGATACACTTTAATGTTAATGCCGGCGATACTGTAACTTTCGAGTCTTGTAATTTGAAAAATACTTAACGAAAAAACATTTATTTATAGTATTTTAGAAAGGTTTCGAGATAAGCTACAAGAATATGCAATAAAAAGTAGGCAGTTCCATTTAAAAAACTGAAAGTGACCTTCATATAACCTTCAAGCAACTATTCAAGGTCAAATTAAGGACATCCCCTTGAAACCACAACTTTTGTCTGAAACATTTTTGCTGAAAATGCTTTATTGAAGAATTATCAAGGTGGGTTTTTTAAAATAAGACACCCTGTATGTGCTTTTAAAAACATTAATATTCCGACAACATAAATGTATTTAAAGTCCGACGAATATACGGCGTGCAGTTCAAGATTGTAAAAATAAAAACTATTTGGTAATAAGAACCGCTGTGATTGACATATGCTTTCTAGTATCGTGCTTTAATTTTGTCAGTCCGATATAACCTAATAAATTTTTTTATAATTGTATGTTTATTGGATATATGGGTACTGTTATGTTTGCTACTACCTTGTATCAGAATAACTTTTCGAAAAGAATAACTTTTCGAAAAGTTATTCTACTTAAATATCAATGCTTTATTGCTACATTTACCAAAGTTGGACGACGTGAATCCGTCCATGAAGAGGAGAAGAGAGAGAACGTTCTCTAACGTACGCTCTAATGCCTTTTTTAGGGAAATCCTTATGGATAGTCTCCTACCTCGGGGAAGGGGGAAGGTTTATGTTGGACTCTTACCGACTAAAGACAGAAGCACACACTTTTGTATAATTGCATAACCATATGCATAAGAAAATTGATTGGTTCATTACTTTATGCATGGCCCAACGGACCAATCAATATGCTTATACATACGATTATGCAGTTATGCAAGAGTGTGTGCTTCTGCCTTAACAGAATGCTAAAGTGAACGACGAACTCAATTTGGGTCGGTAATGCTATACGGCCAAATTTTGACGCGGCGGTGAGGCCCTATGCGAATTTCTGCAGACTTTTGCTGAACTAAAAATGATAAATGTCGATAATATTTTATCGACATTTATCACATAAGCATCATTTCTCTTCTATTTTCACATGAGCTCTGTTAAACAGATACTCCATTTCTTTTTGCTACATATAACAAAAAGAGAAAAGAAGTACAGTGAAGTACAGCGTTTTATAAAAATCATATGATCAACGCCTATAGCATTTTGTCATAATTAGTTCAAATGCCTTCGACATTTTATTATAAGTAGCCAAAATTTACAGCTATGGCATTTTATTATAACAAGCCAGCCCACAAAACGCCTGTGGCAATAATTAAAAATGTAATTGTAATAAGTCAGACGTACATCACTCCATGATAAACGTTTTTGACAATATAATAAAAATAGCCATTTCACGATAAATGTCCTTGGTAAAATAATTAGAAAGTCAGCCTACGATAAATGCTTCTGACATTTGGTTATAACTATCTGGTGGAAAATGACTGAATTTCCGTTTGTCGAGATTGAACAAAATTTATTTGTAAGTAACAAAAATGAGAGAACTGAACTGAAGCGTGTCGTCTATAATAATGAACCGCTCTAGTACCGCCAACCGTCCCTTCGTCGTATACGCTTCGACATAGACTATATACAGTCGAGATAATCGTAAGAAAATTTAAAGGGAAAAATTGTCCATTCCGGCCACCTTGGAGTATAATTGCAATAATGCAGTTTGCGACAAAAAAAGAAATGTAACATGTATAGATTCTTAAAGTAAACATAAAAATAAGTGACTAAGTATATGTAAAGATAAGTGCTTGAGTATACAAATTATAATTCCTTAATTAATCGGTAAGATACATATCTTAGAGAGAGATCGCTGAACAATTTCTCCTGTCGTCTTTAACGAAACCGTTCGCACAAGTCCATCCAAACCCGGATGAAGTTCGCAAATTCTACCAGTGTGCCGCTTTAAAGGAGGCAAATTTTCGTCTCTGATGAGAGCTAAGCTGCCCACTTGAATTTCGTCGTTGCGTATTACAGTTTTCCATTTCGCGCGCTGTTGTAACTGAGTAACATAGTCCCTAGACCAACGCTTCTAAAACGATTGCTGCAGTTGTGTTAATAATTGGTAGCGGTTGACTCGACTCACGGAAAGATCCAACATCGAGGGTTCTGGTAGTGACAATAAAGACGTTCCAATTAAAAAATGTCTAGGTGTTAAAACGTCTAATTCGTCGGGAGCGTTGCTTAAAGGACTCAACGGACGAGAGTTGCGTATTGCCTCAATTTGTATAAATACTGTGTACAGCTCTTTAAATGAGAGTAGAGTATTATTAATTACAGTTTTTATATGAGTTTTAACGCTTTTTACATTGGACTCCCATAAACCTCCCATGTGGGGTGAATATGGAGAAATGAATTTCTATATAATTCCTTGAGTGGTCGCAAAGTCAATAATTTTTGTTTGATGAGTAGGATGTAACAGATATTCTCCCATTGATCGTAATGCGTTGCTAGCTCCGATAAAATTCCGACCGTTGTCTGAAGTAATAGAATCGCATTTTCCTCGTCGCGAGATGAACCACTTTAAGGCGTTTAAAAATATTTTGGTGCTGAGATCTGTAACTAGTTCAAGGTGTATTGCCTTGGTGGCCATACAAACAAATAGGCACAAATAGGCTTTGCCTGACTTATTTTGCGAGATTTTAATGTTAAACGGCGTAATTAACGCATGTATGTTTAAACGCTCGTGACGGAGTTACTCTAGACGCTGGCAAATCACCCATTATTTGTATTGGACTACGAGGTCGCAATCGAAAGCACAAGATACATTTACGTAGTACGCGTTTGATTGCGTTTTTTGCGTGGATAATCCAATACGTTTCGCGAAGTGTAGACAATGGTAGCTGTGGACCTATGTGAAAATTGCGTAGATGTTTATCGTGTATGATTAAGTTGGTCAACGTACTGTTGGAAGATAGCATCATGGGATGTTTCTGTGAATAGGTTAAGGGAGAGTGTCTTAACCAGCCGCCAATGCGGAGTACTCCGTCTTGATCGATAAAGGGGTGAAGCGGAAGAATTTTGCTGTGTGGGTTTACTTCCTTGTTTCATTGTAGATTGTGTAATTCTTTGGTGAATGTTTCCCTCTGATGAATTTTTACTAGTAGTAATGTTGCATGTTGAAGTTCTTGGACCGTAAGAGGTCCAAGTATTAATGGAGACTTTGACTTCGATAATATACAATTTGTTTTGAATCTCATGCAAAGGGCTATGACTCGTTTGAGTTTGAGTAGTGTCGAAAAACGATTTATAATGTCGAAAGAATGGACCCCTACGAGCACAATCGATTGAGTGGTCTACAACACAGTTGCCATCTGAGATACCCGGGCTTCGGGTATCTCAGATGGCAACTGTGTTGTAGATTTTGGCCACAATGATACATCTTGCGTTAATCATGGGGGGCCTTTCCACCATAAGGTGGCGTCGATGAATTGATCTGGAAACATTCCACGAGATATTAAATCAGCAGGATTGTGTTCGGAGCGCACGTGCCACCATTCTTGTTGATCGGTCAGTTGTTGAATCTCTGCAGTGCGATTTCCCACGAACGTTTGCCATGTTGACGGTTCTCCCCGTATCCATGCCAACATTATCTCCGAGTCGGTCCATAGTTGACGTCCTGTGATTGTGCAAGTAAGAGCTTGTGTCACTCTTCTCCCCAAGTTAACGAGGAGTACAGCACTACACAATTCTAGTCTGGGTAAGCTGATTGTTTTTAATGGAGCCACGCGTGATTTGACAGTTAACAATTGTACGTTGATATTTCCCGTGTCGTCGACGGAACGGAGGTAGATGCATGCTCCGTAAGCGGATTGCGACGCATCGCAAAAACCATGCAGTTGAATGTCGATTGGATCGTGTAATATGGCGTGACGTGGTGTTGTTAGCTGGTGATAGTAGATCAGCCATATATCCTTGAGTTGTCCTGGGATAGGAGTATCCCAGTCTAGTTTTAGTTGCCAGAGTGTTTGTAAAAGGATCTTTGCCTTGATAGTAACCAGCCCAATCAAGCCCAGTGGATCAAAGACCTGAGTCACTAGAGACAATATCGTTTGCTTCGTAATGCTTTCAGGCATGGAATTACAAGTTGTCTTGTAGTTTAATGAGTCTGGGGTTGGCTGCCAGCAATGGCCTAGAATTTTGGTGTCGGTAAGATCATAATCTCCTATACACTTCTCGTGATCCAGCGGAATATTTGCGTGAAATTTGGCCAATTCGAAACCTGCAACCTTTGTAAGATATCTGTGACTTAAGATTTGATCGCTAAGAGTTCTTCCATCGATGAGTCCCCGGTGATCATATCGTCGACGTAAAAATCTCGAGTTATGACCGTGGTTGCATGAGAATGTGTTCATTCGAAATCGATAGCTAATTGTTGTAACAATCGTATCGCCAGGAAGGGTGCTGAGGCCGTTCCGTATGTAACAGTGTTCAGACTGAATGTAGTGGGGGGGAACTTCTGGGTCCGGCCTCCACAGTATGCATTGATGTAGTCTGTGATCAGGTGTGACCTGTCTATATATTTTGACTATGTCTCCGGTTAGAACGAAAGGATGTTGTCGAAAACGTAGTAAGGTGTCGATCAGTTTCGGCTGAATGGTTGGTCCCACCATCAAGCAGTCGTTGAGAGATTTTCCAGACATGGTCGGGCTGGACGCGTCGTCCAAAACCACTCTGAATTTAGCTGACGTCGGCGTTCCCTTGACTACTGCGTGGTGTGATAGGTAATTGGCTCTTGCAGTGTCAACGTCTGGCAGTGGAGACATATGTCCGAGCATGGTATATTCGTTCATAAATTTGACGTACTCGTTTCGTAGAGTGACATCTCTCTGGAATTTGCGTTCCATGTTGCGCAGTCGTTTGAATGCGTTGACCTTGGATTCGCCAAGTGTGTTCGAATCCTCCTTGAAGAGTAACGGCACTTCGAACCGTCCATCCACCGTTCTCGTATATTGATTCCGGAAGATATCTTCACACTTAGTTTCTTCTGGTGATCGTATTTTGGAATTTGGTATGTCTTCGATCTGCCAGAATTGTTCTAACTGTGCATGAAGTTCTTCGTTTCGAATAAGCCCGCAGATGATCAGATTGTTATGGGATTGTTGATGGACTGGTACCATCTCTCCACATACTAACCATCTTAATTTTGTTGATTGTAGTCTTAGTTGTTTAGCTCCCAACTGGATCCTATCCATTTCCAGGATGTCCCAGAAGATCTTTGCTCCCAAGAGTAAGTCTACACCTTGCGGTCTGAAGAAAATTCGATCCGCTAGCTCGATACGCTGTGGTACATTTATCGACATGGCCTTGATAGGTCTGGTGGGAACAGAATGTACAATTTGGTTGACAAGAAGGAAACGAATGTCTGTGTCGTATGTCGTGGTCGTAGATGCGATCATGGCTTGCGTAGTCTCAATGATTGGTGTCTCCATGGTTTCCAAACATGAAATTGTTCGTTGAATTGTATCAGTGTTGAGTTTTAACCGTTGGCACATCGATTTTGTAATGATTTGATTGTACTCCGTTATCTAACAAAGCCCGAGCTTTGTGAAATTAGCCCTCGCGATCTTGAATACACGACAGCAGTAGAAAGCAAAATCTCGGCTTCGGGTTTGTAATTGTCGATTGCGCTCATCGATACAGAAGTTGTCAGTTTCTCGTGCGTTTGCTTATCCCCTGTACTTTCGGAATGTATTGTTAGGTGAGTTCACCGTTTGATCTGACGCGTTGGTTTTATCATGCATATGAAGCAACGTGTGATGTTTTTTCGAGCAGTGTCTGCATATACGAGATGTACATTTTTGTGTTGTGTGATTGGAGCCTAAACAGTTGTAACAGTGGTTTAAGCGTTTAGTTTCATTACGTTGTGATTCAATGGATAGTTCCTTGAAAATTTTACAAGTGTATATTTTATGTGCCTGCTTACAAAAAACACATACATCTGCTTCATTCGTGGCTATATATGCAAGGATCGTACCTTGACCTTTACTAGCGTTATTTTGAGTCGTTTTTTGTACTACTACCTTTGCTGGCGTGGTCTTTGTATGCACCGACTGGAGAGCCTTGAGGAATTCGCATTGCGTGTTAAGAAATTTGACTAGTTGCTTAGTAGTAGACGCCTTTTCCTGTATTACTTTTAACTCCCATTCTTTCTTTGTTACTGAATCTAATTTACTAGTAATTAAATAAATGATAAGCGTGTCCCACTTGTCTACGGATTCTTTTAATTGTTGTAATACTCGTAAGTGTTTTTGGAAGTTATCCGTAAGTACTCGTAATGACTCTGCCGATTCCTTAAGAATAAAAGGCGTATTAAATAATTCGTGAACGTGATGGTGTATAGTCAATCGTACGTTTTGAAATCTTTTGGTTAACAATTCCAGCGCGGTTGGATAATTCTCATTAGTCGTTTGTAATGAATGAATTACCTGTGCCTCTGAACCCGACAACGCAGACTGTAAGTAATGAAATTTCTGGACGGAGTCTAATCGAGCGTTATCGTGAACTAGCGCTTTAAAGATATCGTGAAATTGTTGCCATTGTTCATAATTTCCGCTAAAGGTCGGCAGTGAAATTACCGGTAACCGTACTGGCATCTGAGTTGGTGCGGTTATGTTTTCAACTTGTATATTAGTCTGCGCGTTTGTGATGGTGGTATGTCCTAGCTTAGATTGTGCGGTCGCCTGTATAATAAAGAACGCGTCTTCAAATCTTTCTCGCTCCGCGATATCCGCTTCTGGAAATTTAGCGTCTATCTTATTTTGTAACACCTGGTACTCGTGCCACAAATCGTTGTATTTCTCTAGTCGTGATTCTAATACTAATCTATTCTCGTTGCTGTCCACGTTTGCTTCGAGAAAATTTTTAAACTTAGTCGCGCGTCCCTTAAGCGTCGTCCGCTGACGTTTGAGCGATTCTAAATCTTCCGTCATAGTTGCGATCTACCGCGACGTAACCTAACGAAAACTTATCGATTGTATCGATGCGGACGTGAGTAGTATCGATGGTGGTGACGCGGCTGTGGTGGTAGCGTCGTTGCGCCTGCGTGTCCGTCGTGAGTCTGCTTGCTCGGCGTATGCGGTAAGATCGCGTCGTAAGCCTGCTTGCTCTAAAGTCACTAGATTTACAAAGTACCGCAATCATTCCGCCATTTTGGCTCCAACATGCAGCATATTTAAAACGTGCATATGTGTATGAATGTATTTAAATAAGAAAAAAAATCATAAATTATATAAATTAATTTTATTTACAATGGTTCTTATTTGCATATGATTTTATTGCAACGCTTTTACTACTATCCCAGATAGCACGCAATATTTATGATAAATATTAATAAATATTTATCATAAATATTTTTTATAAATATTATAGAAATATTTTATACATATTTTATATATATGGCGGAAAAGGATTATAAAAATTTTTATCAAAAATATTGTTAAAATATTTTCTAAAATATTGGTCGCGACTTGAATGGGTGAATTTCCGCTTTGGAATTTCCAAAAAAAATTCCTAAGAATGGAATTTTTTTGCAAAAATTGTTTTTTAAAATATAGAAATATTGTTTTACACATTAGGATTATGTAGTGTAATATAATATTTATGCGGGTATTTCAAACATTTTCAAAATAATTATCATAAATATTTTTGAAACATTTATGATAAATATTTATAATCAGTCTAATCTACGGCCATAAAAACATTTATTAAATGTTTTGATAAATGTTTATAAAATATTAAAATAAATATAAATATTTAGTAAATATTTTATAAATATTTTGTGCTATCTGGGATATGTGTTCAATATGCTATAAATGTTTTGATAAGTTTAAAAACAATATTGTGGCATGACGGCACAAAGTCTGTACGACAATTATTTAAAAACATTTCAATAAAGTCTAAAGGTTTTAATTTATTCAAAATTAAGCATGTTTTTAAACGTTTAATATCGTTTTATTTTTCAGAGTACAACAATAACACAATAGATTTAACGCCCCTCATGGTGTCTCACGGTAAATAATTGCACTTACATGTAATGTAAGTACTGTGTAATTACATATATTATGAAAGTGTGCACTCTTTATACTTTCAGACGCCATTTTGGCTCCAAATCCTTATACAATAGGCCTGTTTGTGTTGCTGCCCTTTTTGAATTAATTTCTTTGTCGTCTCTTTCTTTTTTACGATCGAATATATATTTATCTCATCTCAAGTGCAAAAATTTTTAGGGATTTCAAGCAACTCGAACAGACCTATTGAGTATTATGAATTGCGGTACTTTATTAATCTAGTGACTTTAGCTTGCTCGACGTATGACGCAATATGGCGTCGTGGTACCGTTGTAGCTGCCGGTGCGGGGGAGGGGAAGCAGAAAATTTTGTTACCCAGCGTAATTCCTCGATCCGACGTGCAGGATGTCGTTGGGTCAGGTGTATGTTGGGTGGATGTATGACTGTGTCGCCGTTTTCAGTTGGCTTTTTGGTCGTAATATTTGTCCTCGGCAGCGAGGATTGTCACTATCCGTCACTGCGACTGTTCTCTATAAAAAAGGATCGTCACCTTTCGCTGTTGTTTTCAATGCTTTGATGCTCGTTGTCTCAATCCGTGTGCAATCTCCGTGTGCTATCCGGCTCGAAAGACCAAAACTTGGTAGAAAATGACTGAATTTCCGTTTGTCGAGATTAAACAGAATTTATTTGTAAGTAACAAAAATGAGAGAACTGATCTGAAGCGTGTCGTCTGTATAATAATGAATTGCAGTGCTTCTCCAGTGCCGCCATCCCTTCATCGTCGTATACGCTTCGACATAGACTATATACAGTCGAGATAATTATAAGAAAATTTAAAAGGGGAAAATAGTCCACTATCCACAGCGCAATTTACAGCTGTGGCATTTTGTTATAACAAGCTAATCCACAAAACGCCTCTGGCAATAATTAAAAATGTGATTGTAATTAGTAAAAGTATGATTTACCACTGTAGTAGGTATCCTACACCACAGCCTCTGCATTCTAACTTCCAACTTTCTTTTGGACAGGTTAGATTGACGATACATGTCCCAAATAGAACAAAAATGTTCTCTTATTAGGACACACACTATAATTTCATTGTACCGACAATGTACCAACTTCATTACACTATTGCGCGGCAACGGTGAATGCGGGTGACAATACGTCACAATGGAGACATGAAGGAAAGGCAAAGTGAGAACGGCGCTCCGTACAACCACGTCGTATCATGCTTTCTCTCTCGATCCAATATCAAGTGAGAAAGATGCGTGGGGGGGGGGGATCTTCTCTCTCCTTCCTTCTCAAACGGTCTTTCTCCCTCTTGATCTATCCTCTTCTATCTCGAGCATTCTTGTTTTCTCTCATTACAGAACAAGCCGTCAACACTGCACAGCTTAGCAAAACGATTTCAGATTTTCGTGTTGCGGAGCTCAGTTGCGACGCGTGCGCAACGTATTATTATATATTTTATATCGTTTCCTACTTATATAGGGTGTATAAAAAGTGTGGAAACTCCTAAATATTTCCATTCCTTTATATCTTACAAGAAAATGTTTCAGACAAAAGTTGTAGGGTTTCAAAAGAACTATTTACTGATTTTATTAGTTTGACCTTGGATGGCGTCGCCAAGATCACATTAAATTCACATTAACTTTTTTAAATAAAACACTATTTTTGATTCCAGAATTTAATAGTTAGTGTCAAAACTTTTCCAAAACCTTACAAAAAAGTTTATTTTTGTTAAATAGTTGTGAGGCTTGAAAGCTACAGTGTACTGTAACAAATAAACTTATTTATAGTGTTTTGAAAATTTTTCGAAATTGACTACAAGAAAATAGAGTAAAAAATATAGAATGTTAGGGAAGTACTGATACCCTTTAATTAGCGAACTATACTCTGATACTCTAACATTATATTTTTTATTGCATTTTCTTGTAGTCGATTTTGAGAGCTTTCCAAAACCCTATAAATGAGTTCATTGTTGTTAAGTATTTTCTGAGTTGTGACGCTTAAAAGTTACAGTACACCTCTGTTTTCAAGCCTCACAACTCGGAAAGTAGTTAACAAAAATAAACTTTCTTGTGGGGTTTTGGAAAAATCTTGACACCAACTATTAGATTCTGGAATCAAAAATAGGGTGTTCTATTTAAAAAAGTTAATGTGATTTCGATCTGACCTTGGCAACACCATCCAAGGTCAAACTGATAATATTAGTAAGTAGATCTTTTGGAGCCCTACAATTTTTGTCTGAAATATTTTCTTGTAAAATGCAAGGAAACAGAAATATTTAGGAATTTCCATATTTTTTATACATCTTATATATATATATATATATATATATATAAATATATATATATATATATATAAGATCTTATATATATATATATATATAAATATATATATATATATATATAAGATCTTATATATATATATATATATATATATATATATAAGATGTATAAACAATATGGAAATTCCTAAATATTTCCGTTTCCTTGCATTTTACAAGAAAATATTTCAGACAAAAATTGTAGGGCTCCAAAAGATCTACTTACTAATATTATCAGTTTGACAATATATATATATATATATATATATATATATATATATATATGTCCAGAGGCAGTTATCAGGACGTTTTATGAGACAAGATGGCAGTTTCCAGGACTTTTTGTGGTTTCCAGGACTGTCCCGAAATAATTTACATATCTAACGGTAGTTTTCAGGACGTCCCGAAAACTGCCATTGAACATAAAAAGATAGTGTCCTGAAATGTACCACTTCATCCATGATATATATATAAATTCTTTTGTACAATATGGTACTTTTCGGGACATTTAATAATATTAAGAAATTAATATAAACTGGTTATATATAACATAAAGCACAATATATATTTTCAAACAAGCACCTCTAGTAATAATTGTGATAAATATAAACTTTATATACATACTTT